>NC_047112.1:66552158-66625154 GCF_902500255.1 Thalassophryne amazonica | reverse complement strand
TTTATCATGTGTAAATGTGTTTATCCTGTGTGTGTGAGAGAATGTGTTTATCCTGTGTCTGTGTGTGTTTGTGTGTGAATGTGTTTGTCCTGTGTGTGAGAATGTGTTAATGTGTGTGAATGTATCTATCCTGTGTAACTGTGTTTATCCTGCATAAATGTGTTTATCCTGTGTGTGTGTGCGTTTACCCTGTGTAAATGTGTTTACCCTGTGTGAATGTGTTTGTCCTGTGCGTGTGAATGTTTGTTTTATGTGTGTGTGTCTATCCTGTGTATGTGTGGGGGGTATCCTGTGTGAATGTGTTTATCCTGTGAGTGTTTATCCTGCAAGTATGTGTGCTTGTCCTGTGTGTGTGTGTGGGGGGGGAGGGGCTTACCCTGTTTGTGTGTGTTATATCCTGTGTGTAGGTTTGTCCTGTGTGTGTGTGTGGGTTTATCCTGTGTGTGGATGTGTGGGGGGTTATCCTGTGTGTTTGTCCTGTGTGTGTTTGTGTGTGTGTGTGGGGGGGGGGGGGGGGGGGGGTTACCCTGTGTGTGTTTATCCTGTGTGTGTTTATCCTGCATGTGTGTGTGCTTGTCCTGTGTGTATGTGTGTGGGGGGGGGGGTTATCCTGTGTGAATGTGTTTATCTTACGTATGTTTATCCTGTGTGTGGGGGAATTTAACCTGTTTGTGTGTGTGTGGGTGGGGGGGGTTACCCTGTGCGGGGGCTTACCCTGTGTGTGTGTTTGTCCTGTGTGTGTGTGGGTTTATCCTGTGCGTGGATGTGTGGGGGGTTATCCTGTGTGTTTGTCTTGTGTGTGTGTGTGGGGGGGGGGGTTACCCTGCGTGTGTTTATCCTGTGTGTGTGTTGGTTTATCCTACGTGAATGTGTTTATCCTGTGTGTATGGGGGGTTTACCCAGTCTGTGTTTATCCGGTGTGTGGTTTTATCCTGTGGGTCTGAATGTGTTTGTCCCGTGTGTGTGTGTGTGTGTTTATCCTCTGCAAATGTGTTTATCCTATGTGTGTGAGAATGTGTTTATGTGTGTGTAAATGTGTTTATCCAGTGTATGTGTTTATCCTGTGTATGTGTGTGTATGTGCTTGTGTGTGTTTATCCTGTGTAACTGTGTTTATCCTGTGTCTGTGTGTGTGTGAATGTGTTTGCCCTGTGTGTGTGAGAATGTGTTTGCCCTGTGTGTGTGAGAATGTGTTTGTGTGTGTGAATGTATCTATCCTGTGTGTGTTTATCCTGTGTAACTGTGTTGTCCTGTGTAACTGTGTTTATCCTGCATAAATGTGTTTATCCTATGTGTGTGTGTGTGCGCGCGCACGTGCGTTTACCCTATGTGTGTGTGTGTGTTTATCTTGTGTGTGAATGTGTTTGTCCTGCGTGTGTGTGTGCTTGTCCTATGTGTGTGTATTTGGGGGGGGGGGGGTTATCCTGTGTGAATGTGTTTATCTTGTGTGTGTTTATCCTGTGTGTGGGGGAGTTTACCCTGTGTGTGTGGGTGGGTTTACCCTGTGTGTGTGTTTATCCTGTGTGTGGGTTTGTCCTGTGTGTGTGTGTGTGTGTGTGTGTGTGTGTGAACGTGTTTATCCTGTGTGTGTGTGTGTGTGTCTGTGTGTGAATGTGTTTTATCCAGTGTGTGTGTGTATGTGAATGTTTGTGTGTGTCTGAATGCATTTATTCTGTGAAAGTGTGTGTATGTGCTTGTGTCTGTTTATCCTGTGTAACTGTGTTTTTCCTGTGTGTGTTTTTATCTTGTGTAAATGTGCTTATCCTGTGTGTGTGAGAGAGAATGTGTTTATCCTGTGTCTGTGAATGTGTTTGTAGTGTGTGTGTGAGAATGTGTTTATGTGTGTGTGAATGTATCTATCCTGTGTGTTTATCCTGTGTAACTGTGTTGTCCTGTGTAACTGTGTTTATCCTGCATAAATGCGTTCATCCTGTGTGTGTGTGTGCGCGTTTACCCTGTGTAAATGTTTACTCTGTGTGTGTGTTTATCTTGTGTGTGTGTGTGTGTGTGGGTTTATCCTGTGCGTGGATGTGTGGGGGGTTATCCTGTGTGTTTGTCTTGTGTGTGTGTTTGTGGGGGGTTACCCTGTGCGGGGGCTTACCCTGTGTGTGTGTTTGTCCTGTGTGTGTGTGGGTTTATCCTGTGCGTGGATGTGTGGGGGGTTATCCTGTGTGTTTGTCTTGTGTGTGTGTGTGTGGGGGGGGGGGGGGGTTACCCTGCGTGTGTTTATCCTGTGTGTGTGTTGGTTTATCCTACGTGAATGTGTTTATCCTGTGTGTATGGGGGGTTTACCCAGTCTGTGTTTATCCGGTGTGTGGTTTTATCCTGTGGGTCTGAATGTGTTTGTCCCGTGTGTGTGTGTTTATCCTCTGCAAATGTGTTTATCCTATGTGTGTGAGAATGTGTTTATGTGTGTGTGAATGTGTTTATCCAGTGTATGTGTTTATCCTGTGTATATATGTGTGTATGTGAGTCTGAATGTATTTATCCTGTGTATGTGCTTGTGTGTGTTTATCCTGTGTAACTGTGTTTATCCTGTGTCTGTGTGTGTGAATGTGTTTGCCCTGTGTGTGTGAGAATGTGTTTATGTGTGTGTGTGAATGTATCTATCCTGTGTGTGTTTATCCTGTGTAACTGTGTTGTCCTGTGTAACTGTGTTTATCCTGCATAAATGTGTTTATCCTGTGTGTGTGCGCGCGCACGCGCGTTTCAACTTATATCCTGAAAATGAACCAAATGTTTGCAGAATTGTAAGAATATGATCAATACTAACAGTAGGGTTTGAAATGTAGAGCAGAAGGTCGTCAGCATAGAGTGAGACCCTGTGCTTAATTCCGTTTCGATAAATGCCAGTGATTAATGAAGAGCTTTTGATGGCAATGGACAGGGGTTCAATAGCAATGGCAAATAATAGCGGTGACAGTGGGCAGCCCTGTCGGCAGCCGCGTTGCAAAGGGAAATATTCAGACCGGATGGAGTTTGTAGTCACACTCGCAGTAGGAGCATTGTATAAAAGTTGTATCCATGAAATGTATTTCGGACCAAAACCAAATCTGTTGAGAACTGTGAATAAATATCCCCACTCCACCCTGTCAAAAGCCTTTTCTGGATCCACTGATACCACCATTTCAGCCTCCTGTACATGAGATTTTGAAAGGATAATATTGAGTAACCGACGAATATTTGAAAATAAATGTCGTCCCCCAATGAAGCCAGTCTGATCACTGGAGATTATGCTTGGTAGGCAGGGGTCAAGACAGTTAGCTAAAACCTTAGCTAACAATTTAACATCGGCGTTAAGAAGACTGATGGGTCTCCAATTACTGCATTCTTCCAGATTTTTGTTAGGTTTTGGAATAAGTGAAACTGAGGCTTGGGTTAAAGTTAGAGGGAGTATTCTACATTCCAGTGAGTCATTAAACATGTCCAACATCAAGGGGGCAAGTTGGTCAGAGAATTTCTTTAAAAAAATCAGCTTGAAAACCGTCTGGGCCCAGTGCTTTGCCACTTTGCATTAGTTTAAGACTGGTTATTACTTCATTTAAACAAAGAGGAGAATCAAGGTTTTCCTTAGTTATATTTTTAATGTTTGGGAAATTTAGGTTATCCAAAAAGTATTCGAGTTTTATCAGATGGGGCCTCAGACTTGTAAAGATTAGTGTAATATTGGCTGAAAGCCTTATTTATCTCTAATGGATCTTTGGTTATAGTACTTGGGTCTTTATGAATTTGGGTAATAAAACGAGATGAATCTTGTCTGAATTCCTTTGTTTCACACGCTGCTCGAGACGGCGCGCGTTGCTTTATCAACCTTTTTTCTGGACCTGTGAGGAATATCCGAGTGGACACTATTCGAGAAATTAAGCTGGTTTTCGGTGAAAAGTTTAACGGCTGATGAGAGATTATGGGGTGTTTCTGTGGCTGTAAGGACTTCCCACAGAGCAGGACGTCGTGCAGCGCTTCCAGGCGCCATCGTCGGCCTGTTTCGACCTGAAAACATCCTAATTTAAGGCTTAATTCACCCAGGACATCGTGAGAGAACAGAGAAGATTCAGAAGAGGCCAGCATGAGGACTTTATGCGGATATTCCACTGTTTAAGGAC
Organism: Thalassophryne amazonica; assembly: GCF_902500255.1. NCBI lineage: Eukaryota > Metazoa > Chordata > Actinopteri > Batrachoidiformes > Batrachoididae > Thalassophryne > Thalassophryne amazonica. The sequence goes on along the minus strand of NC_047112.1, from coordinate 66,621,052 downwards.
ATTTTTAATGAAAAACGTGCGCGCAAATCGTTTCCGTGATGACTCGGCAAATCTGTGTGTGCCGCGACAGGAAAAACACCTCCGTGTTGAAAACCATTTGTAAAATTCAGGCGGCTTTTGATGGCTTTCAACAAGTGAGTAACTGAGAAATTGTTTAACAGCTTGGGCATGTTCCAACTTGCCCGTTAAGGTTTCCAACGGAGGTGTTTTTCCTGTCGCGACCCCCCGCGGTCGGGTCCGGCCCGACATGCGACTCTGCCCGCACGTTCTTTCATTACAAAATGTCCGTTAACTGTTAAATGTCCGAATAAACTCCTCATGCCGACTTCTTCTGAAAGTTCTCTGTTCTCTGACGACTTCCTGGATCAACAGAGCCTGAAATGTGGAAGTTTTCAACTTGAAATGGCGAGATGCTGCCGCCTCGAAGCGCAGATCGCCGTCAGGCACCGTGGGCCGTCCTTACGGCGACACTAACAGACCAAAATCTCTCATCAGCCGTTAAAATTTTTACCGAAAACCAGCTGAATTTATCGAATGGTGTCCACTCAGTTGTGCCTTACAGTTTTGAAAAAAATTTGATCAAACAAAGCAACAGTCTCTGAGCCATTCCTAAACAATGAAAAAATCGACGAGAGGGTGGGCGACTCCTCACTCAAAGACTGCCCACAGGCGAATGACGTAACCGACAGGCGTGAAAAAACTCTCGCATGCCCACGAGGGTTCAAGCATGTCTGATGTAATCACACGTGATTCAAATCCATATGGTTTTTGAAAAAAATAATAAGGTCGGATACTTTTCTAATAGACCTCGTATATACAATCTGACACACAGATGGAAAAAAAGATATGAATTTTCAATAAAAAAAGGATCACATAGTATCATGAGGACTGTTTTGTTGGAGGTGGGTTGGGCATGGTGCCCTTCATTGGAGATTGTGCCCTTCACCTGGGGAGTAGTAATTCAGTGTAGAACCACCACTGCCATTGTTTCATTGCCATAAGAGGAGCAGTACATGATATAAAATGTGATCCAAGATTTGACATCGTTGGCACTAAAAATGAACTAAATGAAGCTCTTAAGCAAGTGGACGCTCCTCATTTGTCCACATCCTCGGGTGAAAAGCAGTGTGACTTCAGCATGAATGCTCCGCACACAAGCCATGCTGGAGGCGTGTGGGAGAGACAAATCGGGACAGTGTGAAATGTTCTTCAATCCAGTCTTTCACCCTCATCAGGCAGGCTGGATGATGCCTCTGTGCGGACAGTCGTCCACTCACAGTTGACAACCTGAATGATACAGATAGTCCAGAGCCACGAATGCCCAATCAGCTGCTCACCATGAAACCCACTGCAGCTCCACGGCCTCCTGGCAGAATCATTAGAGGAAATGTGTGCTCATAGGAGGTGGTGTCACATTCAGTATCTGGCGGAGCAGTTCTGGGGTCAGTGGAGAAGACAGTACCTCCACAATACTGGCATCAGACAACGCTGGCATCATGGAATAATCTCAAAGTCAGTGATATCGTGATGAGAAGACAGATGATCTGCATCGCAACAAGTGGAAGCTGGCTGAAGGTGTAGAGACAGTGACTGATGAAGATGAACTGGTCAGAGAAGTAATGATTTAGATTGGAGACCAGAAGATAGGACAGGAGGGACAGCACTCTGGTAAGCCATCTACAGTCGAACATCTGGCGCAGAAGCTGATCCTGCTCCTAGTTAACCTGGTTAACCACATTCTTCACTTCACAACAGGATCCTTTACAGCATGAAGAGTTTATGGCCATTTTTATAAAGGCCAATCAGACCTCTGTGGTCTGAATGGCCACACCTCGCCTTCAGGTGTTAACTGCTGTAACAGCAACATCCTGCAAATACTGCAAGCGATATGGTCTCAGCATGCGGGTCAAAGCTTTTCGGCCGCTTTTGAGGTCTTTTTCTGTCCCTGCTACACAAAGCTATATCTTCAATCACCAAGCACAAAGTCATATGTGATTTCACTGCCACTCAAAGCTGTGTCCCTTGTAAATTAATGTCTGCCAAAAGAACTTGGGTCCAGATGGTGACCTATTGTCTGCTCCTGCTTTATACATGTTAATGCCTTTTCATGTCTCATGTCTGACAGCGGGTGTTAACACGCCAAGATGCAACGTGTATTCGATCCAGACATGAAAGGTCTCCTTCATGGCCCCCAAGAACCGTGGGTGGCAAGCGACCACCTGTTCTCAGTCATATACAAATGATCAACGTGTTCAGATCAAAGCCCGTCGCCGGAGTCTCACTGTCCTTCCGTTGTTCACAACAAAGCATTTCCTGGTCCGTTGTTTATCAACTTGTGTAAATGCTGTACATCTGTAAACTAAAGAGAATCTATTCTCTTCTAAGCTCACTCAGCATGTCGACTCATTTTTCCTCTCACGCTATATGTAGAAGTCTTGCTCAACGGCACACTGCCCGTCGCCAGGAGCCTTGCTCCAAAGCTCCAAACTGCAGACACAACCTCGATACCGGTGCTGCCGACGTGAATCTCTACAATACTGAGTTTAGAAATCATTTATACTTTACATCCCACATTGTGATGAAAATCAGTCATGATTAGGTGGGAGTATAAACAAGCTTACGTAGAAACGACAATTTCTAAAAATTTGTTGTCGTTTTTTATGTTAATTCATTTATTTTCTGAGCAGGTTATTATTTCTTCAGTTATAACAAACGTAAAATTTTCTTTTATTTAGAAAAGCATCTCATCGGACCATCATTCAGCTGGAGACGCCACAACAACAACAAAGAAACAACGAAAAAGAGAAAACCAAGAAGAACAAAGACAAACGTGCGATCAGTAGGCGGAGTTAAGAAACAGAAACCGGAAACAGTCTCTCTCACCAACAACAGCGGACACGTCCAGGAGAGTAAAATGTGCGCAAACTGCGCGCACGCACAACGCCTTCAGGCGCAAAACACACCGAGTGTCCGACATCAAAGTCAAAGATAAAAAAAAAAAAAGTAACTCCTTCTGCCGTCACAGAGAGATAAAAAAAACCGATGGAGGACATCAGGAGACAAACACCGAGATAAAAACCACCAGAGAGGACGTAAAGAGACAAACACAGAGATAAAAAAAAAAACAGAAGACGTCGAGCATAGACATTATAAAGAGTAGACGCCGCATTGGTTGCTGAGGCAGAACAAATGTGGCCGCCATCTTGGAGCGGTCAGCGTAGTGATTCCAGGCACAGTGAAGGTTTGAATTTATAATCTTGTTCATTTTTTTATTTTAATATACGTGTGTATGAATGATATTGATACTTTATGTATGATTTACACATATTTTCATTTTCTCTAATACATAACTTTATATACAGGGTGTCTCAAAAAAATGTACCCAAAGTACTCTGAAATATGAATACCAGGAAATGGTTTTACTGGGAAATAATAATGGTGTTTTTCTCATTTCAGGAACCCTAAAGTTTTTTCTGCAAGACATTAAAGTTCAGGAAAAATGGCACAGTTGACCCCAATTCAGAGACCAACAATCATCTAGTTCTGTGCAACGCATCCTAAAGGCTGACTTGCATCTCTTTCATACAAAATTCAGTTTCAAAACGAACTAACTCCCCAACAAATGGCAAGGAGACTTGAATTTACTAGGTTGTTTCCCGTAAAACTGGAGACACATTTCAAGTTCAACTTCTTTTCATTTATATACTTATGCATTTGGCTCTCACACGTGGTATTGCTGTCACGAATATTGACATCATGCCTCTTGCATCGGTGGTCTCTGATCACTCACTTATTAGGTTTACAGTTTCGTTGCTGTGTTTAGTGGAACAACAACCTTATTTATAACTGCGGCGATGCATCAACTCCTCAACTACGACTGAAGTTGAAGCTAGAGTGCCTGATATCTTAGCTTTGCGTTTGGCAAATGCCCAATCAAATCAAATGACAATCTTGTGGACAGCTTAAACTCAGTGCTCAAAACTACACTCGACATGATTGTGCCATCTTTATTAAAACCATGACCCCCCCCCCCCAAAAAAAACAGTCACCTTGGTTCAATGATTACTTGCATGACCTCAAGCATATACCAGAGGTCTAGAAAATGGCATAGTTCAAAATAAGAAGTATTCTACCTTGCGCATAGGTTAAAGCAATAAATTTTCATCTGACTGAATTATTTTCCTGGCAAAAATCAATGCCAGCAATTCCCTAAAATGTGGCGTAGTGGGGGCGCACACTGTTTTTTCCTCAATAAATACAATAAACATTATAGAGTATACAAATCTATTCTAAATAGCCTCTAAGGAGAGATAAAGCATAAAAAGAATGCAAAACTTAAACATAAAGGTACATAAAAGGGTGTGGGGGGGGGGGGGGTCGTGATTCTGGGGGTGCTTCCCCCAGAACATTGTTTAAAGAGCAAGTCAAATTTTGTATATTCTGGTGAATCTGAATGGGTATGAAGCCCTCTGAAACAAAACTCACTTCAAACTGTGAAGTTAAAAACACAGTATTGATTCTGGAGGGGCGGGGGGTCTGGGGGATCTCCCCCAGAAATTTTTTAAAAGAGCAAGTCAAATTTTGTGTATTCTGGTCATTTTAATGGGTATGAAGCCCTCTGAAACAAAAGTCACTTCAAACTGTGAAATAAAAACAGTATTGATTCTGGAGGGGGGGAGGGGGGGTCTGGGGGATCTCCCACAGAAATGTTTTAAAAGAGCAAGTCAAATTTTGTGTATTCTGGGAATTTCAATGGGTATGAAGCCATCTGAAACCTAAAAGTCACTTCAAACTGTCAAGTAAAAACACAGTATTTATTCTGGGGGTGCTCTTTAAAAGAGCAAGTCAAATTTTTCACGCGCAATGAGAAACTTGAAACTGGCTTATTCACGTTTAAACGGTAAAATGCTGTCACTCGTAAAACAAACGTAGCGCACCGCAAGTAAACTTCGTCAAAGCCATTTAAAGATATCAATCATGACTCACCTTTTTTTCTCGATTAAAGTCACTAACCAGGACTTTGGTGCGATCAATAAACGAGGCTCGTCCGCTGTGTCCCACCGGAGTTTTTATTCGTTCCTCATTAACGTGGCTTTTCCGAGGGGCAGCCAACCCTCAGACCCGGACTGGATCATTATCTGACACTTCATCATCTGAAGTTAAAGATAATGTCCTCCGTTATCTGAAACGTGACTCGTTCCTTCAAATGCGCGCGGTGTTACCGGTGTCACGTGGGCTCATCGACAAGCTGAAGTTACGGCCCCTCGTGTAAAAAAGGAAAGAAAAAAAATATCTATCCTTCATGTGTGGTTTTTGTGGAACTTCACTGATTAAGCGATTTTCTTCCAAGTGACTCGTTCTCTGCTGCTGCCACCGTCTTAGCAGCTGGGTGTTGGTCCTCCGGGCCGCAGGTCCGACTGATAAAAATCTCTCTCTCTCCTCCACCCCTGGACAGGGAGGAGAAGGACCGTGGCTCATGGCAAGCAGTAAACAGAGCGGAGAGGAGTGAAAATTCACAGTCCCTTCCTCCGCAGTCCACGCTGACATTGCTGCTGCTTTGATTAGCGCAGAATGTGATGCTGCTTTGACAGTGAGACTATCATATTTCGGCCCCAAAACATGTATGACACAACGTGTGCGCACGTATGTGTGGTCAAATTTTCCAAATGACGGAAATCCGTCGTGGTGACGGAGAACTTTAACCCATGACCTTGCGTGCTTTCTTAGACTATAAGCATGCACTGCTGGCTATAAAGCGGACCTATGACTGATTTGATCAATAAAAACAAGCATAACTCAAAGTTCTTGCTTGACACGGTGGCAACACTTATTCATGGACAACCACCTGCGGTTCACTCTTTTTACAGCACAACATTTCTAAGATTACTTTGAGAAGAAAATAGAAGACATTAGGTTAAACACATCCCAGCATGCCTTAACCCAGCCACTTAACCTTGCTGTTAAAATGGGTGCCATTGCTGAGGTATTGCCTATATTTGCAGAATTTGATAGCATCTCACTAGGCGTGCTGACTAAACTCATAATGTCTACAAAAAGCACAACCTGCTTATTTGATCCTACACCAACAAAACTGTTTCAGGACCTGTGGCCCACTCTTGGGCCGACTGTGCTGGAAATGATTAATCTCTCATTAACTTTTGGATCTGTTCCTAAGTGTTTCAAATCTGCAGTGTTCAAACCATTACTTAAGAAATCAAATCTTGACCCTAGTGTATTGAAAAACTATAGGATGATATCAAATCAATCATTTTGCTTTAAAATTTTGGAAAAAGTGGTTTCACAGCAGATCATGGACCACCTTACTGAGAATAATCTCTTTGAGCCACTGCAGTCTGCTTTTAGAAAATATCATTCCACAGAGACAGCTCTCACTAAAATGGTGAATGATCTTCAGCTTGCAATAGATTCAGACACCACTACAGTTCTGGTGCTATTAGATCTCAGTCCTGCATTTGATACGGTGGATCATCATATTCTACTCCAGGGGTGGCCAAGTTCGGTCCTCGAGAGCCACCTTCCTGACACTCTTAGTTGTCTCCCTGCTCCAACACACCTGAATCCAATGAAAGGCTCATTAAAGCCTGCTAACGAGTCTTTCATTGGATTCAGGTGTGTTGGAGCAGGGAGACAACTAAAAGTGTCAGGAAGGTGGCTGTTAAGGACCGAACTTGGCCACCCCTGTTCTACTCGATAGGCCGGAGAATCATTTTGGGATTACTGGGATTGCCCTTGCATGGTTGACGTCATACCTGACCAGTCATTCTCACTGTGTTTTATACAATAACACTTACCTCTAACCTTAGTGACATGAAATTTGGGGTTCCACAAGGGTCTGTCTTAGATCCCCTGCTTTTCTCCCTTCATATAGCACCCCTTGGGCACATATTGCAGCGCTTTGGGATTACCTTTCACTGCTATGCTGATGATACTCAGTTATACATGCCGATAACTGCTGGTAATCTCATCCACATAAAATCCTTAGAAGATTGCCTTGCATCAGTGAAAAGCTGGATGTCTAGCAACTTCCTACTTTTAAACTCCAAGACTGAAATTATGGTTCTTGGTCCAGCGAGACATCGGCATCAATTTCACCAGCGAGCGCTGAGCCTAGGTTCGTGTGTCATACATCATACAGACAAAATGAGGAACACTGGGGTAATTTTTGACCCTACGTTGTCCTTTGACCTCCACATTAGAGATATTATGAGGACTGCTTTCTTCCACCTGTGAAATATAGCGAAGATTCATCCCATCCTGTCTATGGCTGATAGTGAGACCCTGATTCATGCATTTGTCTCTTCTAGATTGGACTACTGGAATGTTCTATTTTCTGGTTTACCGCAGTCTAGCATTAGGGCTCTCCAGTTGGTTCAAAATGCTGCAGCCAGACTTTTGACATAAAGCAGAAAGTTTGACCACATTACACCCATTTTGGCATCTCTTCACTGGCTTCCTGTCTCTGTGAGATTGGAATTTAAGGTTCTGCTACGAACCTATAAAATTGTTCACAGACTGGCACCTCCCTACCAAGCTGACCTAATTAAACCCTACGTACTGGCCCGGGCTTTGCATTCTCAAGGTGCAGGACTACTTTGTGTCCCGAGGGTGAATAAAAAGTCTGCGAGTCACGGAGCTTTCTCTTGTGCCCTTGATCTATGGAATGATCTCCCTGCGTCAATAAAACAGATTCTGTAGAAACTTTCAAGTACAGACTTAAGACGCACTTATTTTCCCTTTCGTATGGCAATCATACTAGCATAGTATGTTACTATGCTTTTTACTCTTTTAAATTCATTTTATTAGGAAAAGGAGCGGGCGAGCCTGAAATGTATCTAAATTCTGGGTCTTTTAGTGAAGCTTAGGGCTAGTGGCCGGCGATCACCTTAGTATTTCTTCTGTTTTTCTTGTTGCGTAATGTTGACAAATTACACTGTATTTGTCTTTCTGATGCTTGATTCTGCTTTTTATTTTCTCTCTGTTTGAGGTGCAGCTCCATCCTGAGGTGGGTGTGATATCTGTTCCACAAACCGTCCTGTGCACCGGCAACATTTCCTGTATGTTCGTTTTGTGAATTGTTTTGTAATTTGTGTCTGTAGCATGGCCCAAGCAGAGGGTCACCCCTTTGAGTCTGGTCTGCTTGAGGTTTCTTCCTCAAATCATCAGAGGGAGTTTTTCCTGACCACTGTTACTCTGGGGTTGGTAAGGTTAGACCTTACTTGTGTGAAGCGCCTTGAGGCAACCTTGTTGAGATTTGGCATTACATACTTGTAAATGAAAATAAATTTAAAATTGAAATACACGTAAGCAGCAAGCGGTAAGCTGCTCTCCCTGCTGTTTCAACAGGCTCATTCAGAGTGCACAGTCGCTCTGTTCAGCAGGCAGACACATTCACATGCCACTAAACCTTGTAAATGCTGCAAAAACAGCCTGAAAATTTTAAATTTTTATTTAGCCCTACAGACAACATGTACGGACATAAAAAACATGGATGTGCTGCTTTGTTTTCCAGTATCTACTCTCACCCCAACAGAGAAAATGGGATTATGTCACAGAGACTTCTTGAGAGTCTGTAGTTTCAGTCCCTATTCTAGATCATCCTTGCCTCACAGCTAATCCTACAGCCTGGAGAAGGTCACATGGGTTCGCTACTCTCTCCCTGCTGCTTCAACAGGCTCATTCAGAGCGTACAGTTGCGCTGTTCAGGAGGCAGACGCATTCACATGCCACTAAACCTTGTAAATGCTGCAAAAACAGCCTGAAAACAATTTTTAAGTTTTATTTAGCCCTACAGACAACACGTACTGCCATTAAAAACATGGATGTGCTGCTTTCTTTGCCAGTATGTAAAAACTCCAGAGAAAATGGGACTTGCACTTTTCATCCAATGACAGCTGTTTATGGACATTTCTGCATGGAGAGGACAGAAAAGAAAAGCTCACTGGAAATGAGTGCAGGACTGCAGGACAGAACAATTTTTTTTTAAAAGGGTGATTCTTAGACTACGGGCACTTATGTCCTTTGATCATATTGTATGAAAAACAGAAAAAAGGGGAAATTTCAAACTTTTATAGTTATCTTTACAATGAAAGTGTGTTAAGAAATTTGTTCTAGTAGTCTATGATGACTTTTTCACCTTTTTTCAGCATTATATGCAAATATTGCCGTTTTGTGCTTGTCCCACACCCAGACTTTTGATCTTCAATGATAAAAATGAAAGGTAAAGAAACGGTTTTTCTAATGTTTTAAAATATCTCTGAATAAAATATCAGTAAAATAATCAAAACATAATTGGGGTATTCAATGTCATTCAACTGTTGTGATTTTTTTTAAACAAAATGTAGTTGTCCCACACTATTTCTGTCATTTCCACCACAACACTGTAATTGTTGTGAAAGTGTTGTGACACGGACCCACAACAGGGGGCGGTAATGAACGGACAATGGATAAGCCAAAAAGTAACAATTTAATCGCACAATGAAGTACAGACAATAACAATATGGTGGAATGTCAATTATACACAAGGTGACGTGTGGGCAGGCTCGAAGATAGAAGACGTCTGGCGAGAGAAGAGCCGGATTCCACACAGCTTCCACCACCAACGGATCTGAAGAACACCGGAGCCGCCAAGCCCTGCGCCCCAGGTGGCCACTGTCTTCAGCAGTCAGACCCGGTACTGCTGGCAGAGAACAGAAACAGTATTGATGAGTGCGAGTTCGCACACTCAGTAATCCCACAGTCAGTGTTTAGTTAGGAGGGAGCACCTCCACCTCCAATCACACACTCGTGCAGCTCCTGTTTAACCACTTATCTGGTTTGGGGTGTGAGGCGAAGCCGTCGCTGATCACACCAAACGCCAATCCCACAGATAAGGACACACCACAGGAAAACGGCTGCAAAGAAGTTCAGATTATTACTTTGTAAGTCAGCAGAGAAGTTACCTGAATGGTAGCTGATTTCTCGGCGGGGAGGTGGAGTTGCAGTCCGGCCTTTATGGTGGTGGTGATGTGTAGTGGATGAGTGACAGCTGGTACGGATGATGAGTGACAGCTGTCACTCCCGGTCGCTCCGACGCCCTCTCATGCTTGAAGCCCGCACTTCAAGCAGGGCGCCATCTTGTGGTGGTGGGCCAGCAGTACCTCCTCTTCAGCGGCCCACACAACAGGACCCCCCCCTCAACGGGCGCCTCCTGGCGCCCGACCAGGCTTATCCGGGTGACGGGTGTAGAAGTCGGCCAGGAGGGCCGGGTCCAGGATGAAGCTCCTCTTCACCCAGGAGCGCTCTTCGGGGCCATAGCCCTCCCAGTCCACCAGATACTGGAACCCCCGGCCCTTTCGACGGACGTCCAGGAGCCGGCGTACTGTCCACGCGGGCTCCCCGTCGATGATCTGGGCAGGCGGCGGCGCCGGTCCAGGGGCACAGAGGGGAGAGGTTCCTATCGGCTCCTATCCCTGAGTCAGAGGTGTCCACTTCAACTACGAACTGGCGATTAGGATCGGGCTGCACCAGAACCGGTGCAGTCGAGAACCGGCGTTTCAACTCCCTAAACGCGGCTTCGCACCGATCCGACCAGGTGAAGGGGACTTTTGTGGAGGTCAGGGCTGTCAGGGGGCTAACTACCTGACTGTAGCCCTTGATGAACCTCCGGTAGAAATTTGCAAAACCGAGGAACTGTTGTAGTTTCCTACAGTTTGTTGGTTGGGGCCAATCTCTCACCGCCGCAACCTTGGCCGGATCAGGGGCGACGGAGTTGGAGGAGATTATGAACCCCAGGAAGGACAAAGAAGTGCGGTGGAACTCGCACTTCTCGCCCTTCACAAACAGCCGGTTCTCCAACAGCTGCTGTAGGACCTGACGTACATGCTTGACGTGGGTCTCAGGATCCAGAGAAAAGATGAGTATATCGTCTAGATATACGAAGACAAACCGATGCAGGAAGTCCCGCAAGACGTCATTAACCAACACTTGGAACGTCGCGGGCGCATCGGTGAGGCCGAACGGCATGACCAGGTACTCAAAGTGACCTAACAGGGTGTTAAATGCCGTCTTCCACTCGTCTCCCTCCCGGATCCGAACCAGGTGATAAGCATTCCTAAGGGGTAACGGGTATCGGTTGCGAACCGTGATCTCGTTCAGCCCTCTGTAATCAATGCATGGACGGAGTCCGCTGTCCTTCTTGCCCACAAAAAAGAAACCAGCACCCATCGGGGAGGTGGAGTTCCGGATCAACCAGGCAGCTAACGAGTCCCGGATGTAGGTCTCCATTGATTCGTGTTCCGGACGTGAGAGGTTGTACAGCCTGCTGGACGGGTACTCAGCGCCCGGTATCATCAATGGCACAATCGTACGGACGGTGTGGGGGCAGCGTGAGTGCCAGATCCTTGCTGAAGACGTCAGCAAGGTCATGGTACTCGGCTGGCACCGCCGCCAGATTGGGGGGGGACTAAACCTCCTCCTTAGCTGTCACACCGGGTGGAACCGAGGATCCTAAACACTCCCGGTGGCAGGTTTCGCTCCACTGAACCACAACCCCAGACGGCCAATCAATCCGGGGATTGTGTTTCAACACCCATGGAAAACCCAAAATCACTCGGGAGGTAGAAGGTGTCACATAAAACACAATCTCCTCCCTGTGATTCCCAGACACCACCAATGTCACTGGCTATGTCTGGTGTGTGATTAGTGGAAGAAGGGTGCCATCTAGTGCCCGCACCGACAATGGTGACGGTAAGGCCACTAGAGGGAGCCCAACCTCCTTTGCCCATCTGCTATCCAGCAGATTCCCCGCCGACCCTGTGTCCACTAGTGCTGGGGCGTGAAGGGTTAGATCCCCGCTCAGGATCGTGACTGGGATTCGTGCAGATCTTCGGGGTTTCCCCGCATGGGTGTTGTGACCCACCCTTAGCCCAGTCTCTAAGGACAAGTGCTGCTGTTTTGACCGTTTGGGGCATTCTCTCTGTGTGTGCTCGGTTGAGCTGCAGAGAAAACACTCTCCACGGATCAGCCTCCTTTGTCTCTGATCACTTTTTGGCCCTGCTCGTTTCCATAGCAACGTCAGCAGGGGGAGCTGTCGTCACGTGAAGAGCCCTGGCTGTGGAGCGTGGGGAAGTCGGCTCCCTTTCGGACCCGGGAGGAAGAGGGACGGCTTGTGCCTGACCACGCCCCTCGTCTCGCTCCCGTCAGTGTTCTGTTAATCGGTTGTCTAACCGTATAACCAGGTCGATAAGCCCGTCTAAATCCCACGGCTCGTCCTTCGCCACCAGGTGCTCCTTAAGGACCAGAGACAGTCCGTTTATAAAGGCGGCGCGGAGCGCAACAGCATTCCAGCCGGCTCGCGCTGCCGCGATGCGGAAGTCGACTGCATACTTCGCTGCGCTCCGATGCCCCTGCCGTATCGACAGCAGCACGCTTGAAGCGGTCTCGCCTCTGTGAGGGTGGTCGAACACCTGTCGGAACTCCCTCACAAACTCAGTGTAAATTGTTAGGAGCCGTGAATTCTGCTCCCAGAGCGCCGTAGCCCAGGCGCGTGCCTCTCCTCGAAGCAGATTTATAACGTAAGCCACCCGGCTAGCGTCTGACGCGTACATGACGGGACGCTGTGAAAAGACGAGCGAGCACTGCATCAAGAAGTCCGCGCACGTCTCCACACAGCCTCCGTACGGCTCCGGAGGGCTTATGTATGCTTCAGGGGAAGGTGGGGGGGTTCGTTGAACGACCAGTAGAATGTCTGTCTCTGGCATTCGGTCAGCAGGAGGTGGTGCTGCAGCCGCGCCCTGAGCATGCGCTTCCACCTGGGCGGTGAGAGCCTCCATCCTACGATTGAGAACAATGCTCTGCTCGGTGACTAAGTCCAACCGAGCAGTAAAAGCGGTTAAGACGTGCTGCAGCTCACCTAACACGCCTCCTGCTGGCGCCTGTGCACCTCGCTCTTCCATTGGCTGTTCAAGCGATGGTTGACGCCCCTCGGGATCCATGACGCTGGCCGAGAAATCCTGTTCCTGTTGTGAAAGTGTCGTGACACGGACCCACAACAGGGGGCGGTAATGAACGGACAATGGATAAGCCAAAAAGTAACAATTTAATGTTGTGAATCGCACAACGAAGTACAGACAATAACAATATGGTGGAATGTCAATTATACACAAGGTGACGTGTGGGCAGGCTCGAAGATAGAAGACGTCTGGCGAGAGAAGAGCCGGATCCCACACAGCTTCCACCACCAACGGATCTGAAGAACACCGGAGCCGCCAAGCTCTGCGCCCCAGGTGGCCACTGTCTTCAGCAGTCAGACCCGGTACTGCTGGCAGAGAACAGAAACAGTATTGATGAGTGCGAGTTCGCACACTCAGTAATCCCACAGTCAGTGTTTAGTTAGGACCCACCCGGAAGCGAACATTTGCAAACATCAAACAAATGTTCATATAATGTTTGTTTACTGTTCAGCAAGTTTGCAAACGTTCGTGATGTTTGTCTAATGTTTGCATGGAAGCGAAAATTTGCGAACATCAAGTGAACGTTCATAGAATGTTCATTTACTGTTCAGCAAGTTTGCAAATGTTGATATAATGTTTGTGATGTTTGTCTAATGTTTGCATGAAAGCAAACATTAGACAAACATGTAAGCAAACATTTGCAAAAATCAATCAAATGTTTATAGAATGTATGCTTAATGTTCAGTGTGTTTGCGAACATTCACATAATGTTCATGTTGTATGTGTAAAGCTTGCCTCTAAATAAAAGTATAAATTAAATTATTATTTAATTATTACAATTATTTTGTAAAATTTCATATTACAGGAAAACATTAAATATCATTTACTGCCTACAGAAAGTTAATGTTGGACTCCATTTAAATTATGTGTGCAAACATAGGTAGAATGAACAATAGGAAATGATTTCAACACTCATGGTAACCAATAATATGTCGATTTATGATTTATTCAGACCTACTGAATATACGAGAGCAGGCTGAAAAGTTCTAAGGCTCCCCATGAAGGAGTAATGCATTAACTGCATTATAGTGAGCCTTAGAACTTTTCAGCCTACCCTCGTATAATTTCAAGATTACTGTGATAAACTGACAGAGCTAACTCAGAAACATGTCTTGGGGCAACTTGCATAAACATGCACTCTGTTAATTGGAATATTATTTTTGCAATAAAAAATTTACATCACTACAGACTGTGATTGTCAGCTACTGAAATATGTTTTTTTTTTATGGAAACAGATTGCAATGGCAGCTTATTATCCAGAAGTCCGACAGACCTGAGTTACATACATTTTGCCATATTTTCTAAAAGCATAATATCTTTAGCATTTTTGGAAATAAGGAAAAATACATTAAAGGTATTAAAATTGATTTACAACATAATGTTTTCAACATGCATGAGCAGGAAACATTGACATTTAAATAAAACAGCTCATAGACAAATAATATTTTTTACTGGTCACTTCACAACTTGCAGTTCAAACATTATCAGACATGTTTTTAAACAAACATGCTGAACATGAGATGAATAGTCACACATGTCACAGTCTAACAGTGTTTGGTGGGAATTATTACCATAACATATTTCTTCCTTTCTGATTCCTTTAATTTCAGCTGAAATTAGTAATCAGTAATCAGCTAGCTGCTCAATTCATGTTTTCAGTGAGGCATGATATTATAATTATCCAGGGTAAAACATGTACATTGTACACATTATAACACCTGGATACAATCATTTCTGAATGTAAAATGCAACATTCTCATTCTGGTAAAAAAAAAAAAAAAAAAAAAAAAAAAAAAAAAAAGCTTGTAGTGCTCTCCACCAAACAGTTGGTGGCAGTGGTGCACCGAGTTGGGTCAAAACCCGCTGTTTAACAAAGAAGAAGAAGAACACGACTTGGCTAACTAACAGTGCTGCATGCTCTCCGCTCTCTTTTGGCAAATAAAAGTTTATGTTCAAGACGGTAATTTGCCTGTTCAGTCTCTATACTACGATTAAGAGACCACTGAGAGCAGAAGAGGAGACTAACGCTGGATGATCATCGACTGGATCACAGAAAACCAACACAACCACGAGTTAGCAGCTAACTTCAAATGGCGAGGCCTTCCTACAGTCATCACAAGGTAATGGAACCTGATGTGAGCGCAAACCCATTTTAGACAGAAAAGACAGAACTTGCTTGAAGCTTGATTATGCCAGACATGGACTAATGAGAACCAAGCCAGCACATTTTTGACTAGCACGGAGCTAACGTTAGCCACAGAGAGGCACAGGCCTAATTCATATTTTGTCCATGTTTTAATTTATTCTGATATTAAGCCAGAAGCCTAAAGGTGTCAGTAAGGTGTGTGGGCATCTCACTTCCAAGGACATGCAGGTTGGGTGAATTGGAAACTTTATAATTGTCCAGGTCACTTATAAAAGAGGTCTCGATCTCAAAGGGACTAATTTGCTTAAATAAATGCTAAATTTAAAATATACATAACTTTTTATGACCATGACTAATATATATACTCTGTCTTTAAGTTTAAGTTTAAGTAATGTCAGTGCCCAGAAAGAGACTTTATAAAGATAAGTTTGATAATATTTTCGATCATTGTTTGTTCCCCACCACAGTAACCATGCCTGCTGCCTTAAGAGTTGTTAAATCACTGAATCCTCCATCTGACCAGTCGGTTGAGTGTGTGCCTGCAGTTGATTCACATCAGCCCGATCTTTATCCCGAGGTTTGTACTATAATGGTTAAATAAGATTGTTCAGTGTCTTGTGCCAGAAGATTCTAAAAATTCACATTCAGCAAGCAAAATATTCAAAATTTCTGGCAAGAAATATTCTGTTCTATTTGGGATATAATTTGAAAATACAGTAAAATCTGCCAGTAATGAAGTTGTATATACTAACTTTCCTTATTTAAAGAAATAATTTACAGGTCTTGTTACTTAATTGACATGTTTATTTATTGCTGATATAAAGTTACAGAATTCCTTTTATAAAAACTCAGTTTCTATGTCCCTTGCATAATGTTTCATTTGCATAGTGTGTGCATACTGTCTATGGTACCATACACTTGAAACAGGAGGACTTGTATGCTATACTACTGAGGTTTACCACCTTATCTGGTGTGGGAAAAGTGATCTGTCCAAAAAAAAAAAAATTTTTGAGATTCTTTTGGTGGGTAAATAGACCTGAGAAAGCACCAGAATTAGGGCTGAAACGATGAGTCGAGTAACTTGAATAATTCGATTACAAAAAATGTTTGAGGCAAATTCTGTTCCTCGAAGCTTCGTTTAATGTTGTAGCACATATGTCAGGCCTGTGTGTGGCGCTGCAACATCCGCAGAAAAAAAAACAAAAGGCGAGCATAACAGCTAATCAAATTAGCAACGATAGCTACCGCTTTCCAACGTGACAGAGAAAAATAAAGCCTTTTAAGAGAAAGATGGTCCATACTGATCATCTGAAATAGACTTACTGTGCATTTAAAGCGAAGCAGTGTGTTTGTCTATTTTTCTGCTCTACGTGGGGAGGGACTATTGACCCGGTGGCCAGCTGTTGTCTCTCTCTGCCCAGCGTGAGGAGCTCTCAGACCGGGCGAGTCACAGCTCTGTCCCCGGCTACATTGACAAACAGCAGAAGTCCACTCTTTCTTCTGTGTTTACCTCAGACTCACACTGAGTGTTTCACTTTTTAATGATGCGTTTTTGGGCAACACACAACACTTCACGAACACGGTAACTTAAATAATAAAAACTGACTGCGATGCTGCATGTTTCAACCTCCAGCTGAAATGCATCTGCTGAAGAGAAAGAGGGATAAAAAAAATCACGCAGGGACCCAGTCCATCAACCTTCATTTAAAAAAAAAAAAAACTTGGTTAATTTTTACAAATTGGACAAAACAAAATAGAAGGCTACATCCCATCGCCATTTCAGCAAAATGACAGTGACGTGTCATTGCTTATAGACAGCCCATTGATGTTGTTTAAAACGCAAAAGTACTTTTTATCCGATTACTCGATTAATCGCCAGAATAATCGATAGAATACTTGACTGCTAAAATAATTGATACCTACAGCACTAACCAGAATGCATTTGAGATTTCACATTTTTCTGGGGGACAACCACCTGACCAACCATCAGGGCCTTGCCAAGATCTTTCAAGTTTGTTTTTTTTTTTTTTTTGTTGTTTTTTTCCTCCATGGCTCACTTTCATCACTGAGTGGTGGCCAAGTGGTTAATGCGCTTGGTTTCAGTGCAAAAGGTTCCGGGCTCAAATCCCACCCCTGCCACATTTCTCCATGTAATGTGGAGTTGCATCAGGAAGGGCATCCGGCGTAAAACCTGTGCCAATTCAACATGCAGATCCACCTCAGATTTGCTGTGGCGACCCCGAGTGCAAACAAGGGAGCAGCCGAAGGGACTTACTTACCTACTTACTTTCATCACTCAGTTCATTCACAGATTTGTCTGTGCTGAAGATGAAAGGTCAACAGCATTGGTTTAATCCTTTGTGAAGCATAGGATTTAATGTAAAGTGAGAACTTCTGTATTAAGGTTGTAACATATGGATCTATATACATTTTGTGTTCCAGGAGAAGCAGAATGACATCATTCACAGTATCAAACAGCTAAATGACAGAGTTGGTGCACTGCATCCTTGGACTGTCCCTGAAAGTGTCGGTTCCCAGACATACCAGGAGAGAGAAAAATGTGGACGCTGCTAAGATGATCATCCGAAGAATGGCCAGCTAAACCAGAAGTGTGGGCTTGAACCAATTCCAAGCACTGCCTGGAAGTAATGGGCCTTCCAGTAAAGTCACTCAAAGAAGTGAGTTAATGTGTTTTCTGTTTGTTAGATCCTCATCACCTTAATAAAGTTTTGCTGTTTCATTTTTTACACAGTATATTATGAAACATGCTGTATTTATGGAAATACGGTAACTAAAGCCTTTCACATTGCATGCTTTATACGCATCAGGCAACGCGTCACGTCAACGCCTCCCACACCCCCGACGCGTTCCGTGTGGCAAGGGGACGGAGACTTTTGCTCAGATGTTTTTTTTTTTCTTTCTCCAGAGGAAAGCTGAGTGATCGCCATGTTGTATGTGCGTCGATGAACCACGAAAAAGCTTTAATACAGCAGTCAAATTAATTTTGAGGTTTAAAAAAAGCATTTGCAAGGATTTTTCTTCAGAAAACTGCTCTGTATAAATGAGCAGTCCTGTGACACCTTCCTGTTTTGTAGGCATCAGTGGTTTCTGCCGCTAGTCTTCCATGTTTGGACCCGACACATTGTTTCTTTTGGACAGTGTGAAGCTTTGTCACAGTTCAGAGCGGCAAAAGTTGGATTGGGTTGAACTTTTACCACGTCAGCCTGTTGACAAGCAGGAATGTGCACACTCCCGGCAGAAGCGATGGTTTAGCTCGCTTTTGACGTGACGCTTCAGACGCCTCTAAAAAGCAACGCGTTTCATTGAAAATACTTTTTAGACCGATTTGTGGCGCCTCTGATGCTTCCAAAGCATGTGGTGTGAAAAGTCCTTTACACAAATAACAGTGGGTACAGAGGATTAATCATTTTTGTCTGATCTGCTTTCACCTGTGTGGTATACCTAATTGATAACTAAATTGAGAAAATTCTGGAAGCAATATAAACAGCTTGTTAAAAATATAGGGCCTGTCCAATAAGGTGCTGAGTTGAATACCAGTTATGACCATGTAGCTCAAATTATACAATATCTGAACAGAAAAATGTATATAATTGCTTATGACTAACAAAGGAAATTTTCAACTTGCAGCTCAAGAGTACTAATGACAGACTTGATGGTGAGGACGAGGGAACCAGGCACCAGAGGAATGCCCTAATCAATACCTTAACTGCATACACCCCTGGAATGGAACAAGGGAAGTATACAGTAACAGTCATTGTCAGGGGCGGCTTGAACGCTACGGCTCCTGTTTATCTTTGGCAGCCAGGACAAGTCAGGAACTGTCAATTGCCAGGGACGTGCCACAAATTTAGAGTTGTCATGGCAACTGCAATAAAAATTACATCAATGGACAGTACTACCATTATTTCTACAATTGTGCCATAATCCGAAGATGTCCTGTCCGAGCAGAATCAAAGAAGTATAGACGGGACCATCCTGAACTTTTTCCTGACCCAGATTACAGGTTTGAAAAACTAACAATCTTGCAAATCTGTTTTTTTTTTGGGGGGGGGGTGTCACAGTAGAGAGGCACCGTGACGTCTGGTCTCTGGCTGCGAATCCAACATGGCAGAATCCACTTCAAAACAGCTTCATTTCTGTGTAAATCTAACATGTCTATCATATATTATGTAAAAGCTACTGAAAAACACTTTGAAAACTGAAAACACTGTTTTCACAACCTGATAACACCTCTGCAGTGATTTACAAGGAGCCACCAAGACACCCAGACAACTTAGGAGAAGTTAATAGGCTTACGTGGCTGTGACTGGAGAAATTGTGCACAGTGCAAGCTTTGCATTTTGCATCACTAATCTTAGCTTCATAGTGGAGTAGAGCACAGAAGGATTTTCTTTCACCAAAACAGATCAAATCCAGGCATCTCAGGTGTATCTTCTGGCAATTTGTAGCTAAAGGTTCAGGTCTTCTTTTTTAAGAAAATCCTCCTCTATACAACTTCATCATGAAGATGGATAACTGGTGATACAAAATGCAAAGCTTGAACTGTGCATAATTTCTCCAATCACAGCCACGCAAGCCTATAACTTCTGGGTTGTCTGGGTGTCTTGATGGCTTTCCTCACTCTTCTTCTTCTTGCACACTCACTCAGTTTTTCAGAACTGTTCATGCAGATTTACCATAGAGTGCCATATTGTTTGTATTCTTCATAATTGATGTAAAGTCCAAACCATTCAGTGGCAGCTTTACCCTCAGAGAGCCTCATCCACAACCACCACAAAAGACAGGCAGTACATGGTATTAAGAAGAGGGGTATGTAATCTTTTGATCAGGTTAATTTGAGTAGTTTGTGTTGTCATTATGATTTGAAAAGAGTAAACACTGTTGTTTGCCGGTAAATGGCTTCACCCAACCATGAACCATGAGCGAAAAAAAAAGTTGTTATTGTTCATATTCTCTGAAAAATGGCCAAAAAAAAAAAAAAAAAAACAACTAAACTTCTGCCAGGGTATGTAAACTTTTGGCCCCACCTGTATACATATAGATTCCAATTAAATAATTATTAAGAGGACTGCACATACGGCTGAGGGTATTTTATATGATATCGGGGTTTATATTCTATAATATCAAAGCTTATGGTCAGATTAGTAGCATTACTTAATTTGCATTGTACATGGAATATTTTTGATAAAATTTAATTTTACCTCCAGAGAACCTTTTTATTTGGGGATTAAACATTAATTTAAATTAATAATTTTGTATTTTTGTATATTTTTTTCATCGTGAATTTCCTCAGGAAATTTATTGATTGTAATATGTTTGTGTTAAACTGTTCAGTTTCGCTAACTGACTAATCTGACTAATGTCATACTGAGTCTTCAAATCTGCGATTTAAAAACTTCCATAGGAATTTTCTCAGGGAATTTATTGATAGTAATGTTTGTTAAAACTGTCCACAGTTTTGCTCTTAAGTATGACTTTTATTAATTGTATGTAGATGTCTAAAAGATTGTTGTAGTTTTTGTTTCAAGTGGTGATTTATGTTTAAGTTGAATTTATTTTTGCTCCTAAAATGTGTATTATTGGTTGTATGTAGATAAATAGATGAATTATTATTTTTTTTTTTTTAAGGTTTCATTATTAATTCTAGAAGAGTTATTCTTATATCTGAACATTTTTTTGGAGTAGCGTTTGTGGTTTACCGCTTAAGAAATGTTTTGTAACGTTGAAAATTTTTCATTTTATGTGCTTTTTGAGCAATGATGTTTAATTCTGTAAAGATGAATTCCTTTATCAATTAAGTGATTTCAAAAGTTTGTCCATTACTTATTTTATATGTTCCACAATATAATTCCACATTGCAAGTCACTATTGAAATAAAACCTATTGAATTTTAAAACATTTATAAAGTTTGTTTTACTTTTTTTTTTAGTTCTCAATAGGAACAATCACAAAAATTGTAGGTAATTGAGCAAGAACATTGCACGATCATATGAACAAAGAATGAGGACAGGTAATGTTCGCATGCGAACACTACAAATGTTCATTTAATGTTCTGCTGCAACTGTTCATTTGGTGTTTGTGAACACTTGTGAACGTTTGTATAATGTTCATTGAATGTTCGCATGCAAACATTACCTGTCCTCATTCTTTGTTCATATGATGTTCATGCAGTTAGACTCTTTCTCTCCGATTGTTCTGAGTTATTTTCATTAGTTACTTCATCCAAACAATCAACATGTTTATTAGACCCCATTCCTACCAGGCTGCTCAAGGAAGCCCTACCATTATTTAATGCTTCGATCTTAAATATGATCAATCTATCTTTGTTAGTTGGCTATGTACCACAGGCTTTTAAGGTGGCAGTAATTAAACCATTACTTAAAAAGCCATCACTTGACCCAGCTATCTTAGCTAACTATAGGCCAATCTCCAACCTTCCTTTTCTCTCAAAAATTCTTGAAAGGGTAGTTGTAAAACAGCTAACTGATCATCTGCAGAGGAATGGTCTATTTGAAGAGTTTCAGTCAGGTTTTAGAATTCATCATAGTACAGAAACAGCATTAGTGAAGGTTACAAATGATCTTCTTATGGCCTCGGACAGTGGACTCATGTCTGTGCTTGTTCTGTTAGACCTCAGTGCTGCTTTTGATACTGTTGACCATAAAATTTTATTACAGAGATTAGAGCATGCCATAGGTATTAAAGGCACTGCGCTGCGGTGGTTTGAATCATATTTGTCTAATAGATTACAATTTGTTCATGTAAATGGGGAATCTTCTTCACAGGCTAAAGTTAATTATGGAGTTCCACAAGGTTCTGTGCTAGGACCAATTTTATTCACTTTATACATGCTTCCCTTAGGCAGTATTATTAGACGGTATTGCTTAAATTTTCATTGTTACGCAGATGATACCCAGCTTTATCTATCCATGAAGCCAGAGGACACACACCAATTAGCTAAACTGCAGGATGTCTTACAGACATAAAGACATGGATGACCTCTAATTTCCTGCTTTTAAACTCAGATAAAACTGAAGTTATTGTACTTGGCCCCACAAATCTTAGAAACATGGTGTCTAACCAGATCCTTACTCTGGATGGCATTACCCTGACCTCTAGTAATACCGTGAGAAATCTTGGAGTCATTTTTGATCAGGATATGTCATTCAAAGCGCATATTAAACAAATATGTAGGACTGCTTTTTTGCATTTACGCAATATCTCTAAAATCAGAAAGGTCTTGTCTCAGAGTGATGCTGAAAAACTAATTCATGCATTTATTTCCTCTAGGCTGGACTATTGTAATTCATTATTATTAGGTTGTCCTAAAAGTTCCCTAAAAAGCCTTCAGTTAATTCAAAATGCTGCAGCTAGAGTACTGACTGGGACTAGAAGGAGAGAGCATATCTCACCCATATTGGCCTCTCTTCATTGGCTTCCTGTTAATTCTAGAATTTAAAATTCTTCTTTTTACTTATAAGGTTTTGAATAATCAGGTCCCATCTTATCTTAGGGACCTCGTAGTACCATATCACCCCAATAGAGCGCTTCGCTCTCAGACTGCAGGCTTACTTGTAGTTCCTAGGGTTTGTAAGAGTAGAATGGGAGGCAGAGCCTTCAGCTTTCAGGCTCCTCTCCTGTGGAACCAGCTCCCAATTCAGATCAGGGAGACAGACGCCCTCTCTACTTTTAAGATTAGGCTTAAAACTTTCCTTTTTGCTAAAGCTTATAGTTAGGGCTGGATCAGGTGACCCTGAACCATCCCTTAGTTATGCTGCTATAGACGTAGACTGCTGGGGGGTTCCCATGATGCACTTTCTCTTTTTGCTCTGTATGCACCACTCTGCATTTAATCATTAGTGATCGATCTCTACTCCCCTCCACAGCATGTCTTTTTCCTGGTTCTCTCCCTCAGCCCCAGCAGAAGACTGCCCCTCCCTGAGCCTGGTTCTGCTGGAGGTTTCTTCCTGTTAAAAGGGAGTTTTTCCTTCCCACTGTAGCCAAGTGCTTGCTCACAGGGGGTCGTTTTGACCGTTGGGGTTTACATAATTATTGTATGGCCTTGCCTTACAATATAAAGCGCCTTGGGGCAACTGTTTGTTGTGATTTGGCGCTATATAAAAAAAAAAATTGATTGATTGATGCAGTGTTCATGCCACGTTTGCAAACGTTCTCATGCAAACGTTCAATGAACATTCAAAGAACATTTGGTTTCTGGGTGGGGAGGGAGCACCTCCACCTCCAATCACACACTCGTGCAGCTCCTGTTTAACCACTTATCTGGTTTGGGGTGTGAGGTGAAGCCGTCGCTGATCACACCAAACGCCAATCCCACAGATAAGGACACACCACAGGAAAATGGCTGCAAAGAAGTTCAGATTATTACTTTGTAAGTCAGCAGAGAAGTTACCTGAATGGTAGCTGATTCCTCGGCGGGGAGGTGGAGTTGCAGTCCGGCCTTTATGGTGGTGGTGATGTGTAGTGGATGAGTGACAGCTGGTACGGATGATGAGTGACAGCTGTCACTCCCGGTCGCTCCAACGCCCTCTCGTGCTTGAAGCCCGCACTTCAAGCAGGGCGCCATCTTGTGGTGGTGGGCCAGCAGTACCTCCTCTTCAGCGGCCCACACAACAGTAATGTCCCTTTAAACAGTTTGTATGAAAGATTGTTTGGGTAGTTTCTATGGAGATAAACAGTGACATAAGAGCACATGTATATAGCGCCAAATCACAACAAACAGTTGCCCCAAGGCGCTTTATATTGTAAGGCAATGGTGTGGTGGATATTACATTTACAAGGCCAATAGTGCCCGTAGTTAAAGAATCACCCAAATTTAATCTGACAATTTTTTTTGATTAATCCATTTTTACTCAATATAACAATAAATTTACTCAAAGTGAAACAGTTGCACTTTATATTTCAGTATTCAGTTGTCTTCACTATGAAACAGAAAATCTGGAAGTATGTAGGTTCTTTTGACTTTTTTCATTTGGGATCACTACAGTTGATCTGACACAGATAAGCATGTTGATTTGACAAGTTTTACAGTGGATGCCCTTCCTGATGCAATTCCACACTACATGGAGAACAGGCAGGGGTGCAACCGGGAACCTTTTAAAAAATAAAATAAAAATACAGTTTTGTAATGAGTTACTTTATTGTTTTGGTACGTGCAGGAGGTGGAGGCTCTCAGGCTCCCTGAGACACACGTGGGGGCTCGATTCAGTTTATCGATTCAGCATCAAATCACAACATAAGTTGCCCCAAAGCGCTTCACAAGAGTAACGTCGAACCTCACCAACCCCCAGTGGTAAAAACTCCCTCACAGCAAGAAACGTCAAGTACTGCTTAGATTAAATATACAAAGTACAACATAGGCACAAAGAAGAACAAAAAGGTTAGATGGTCTTTAGAATCATGTTATCATCCTTCAGCAGGTGGCATCCAAAAACAGTACATCTTCCACTGCAACCATCTGCTCTGACATGATGGATGCACTTTGTTGGTGTGTGAGTGTCACACCATCTGGCAGTGGGCAGAATCTGTCAGCTTCCATATCTGCTGTGTGGACCGTGTTGTTGGGGTTCCACCTTGCGGCCCATTTGGCTGGGGTTTTAGGGTTTTTCTTATTTTTGGGGTTTTCAGTTGTTTGGTTAAGTACTATGTATATGTCGTGGACATGAATGAGTGAAGCTCTTCAGCATCTCACCATGTCTTTTAGGTCTAGGGATAGGTATTGATAAGATTTTATCCATATCAATGCCATTATCGCTTCCACTTATCGATCTGATTCCTTATCGATTCCCTTATCAATATCTCTTGAGAATTTTCTGTGTACTAAAAGTAGGCTTTACAGGTTGTCTATATCAACATTTTATTGAGTCTTGAAGTAAATAAATATGAAATTGGTCACTGGATCCTTGATCCCTGGACTTACAACCCCAATTCCAATTAATTGGGACATTGTGTAAAATGAAAATAAAAACAGAATACAATGATTTGCAAATCCTGTTCAACCTATATTCAATTGAATACACCACAAAAACAAGATATTTAATGTTCAAACTGATAAACTTTGTTTTTGTGCAAATATTTGCTTATTTTGAAATGGATGCCTGCAACACATTTCAAAAAGTTGGGACAGGACAGCAAAAGACTGGGAAAGTTGATAAATGCTCAAAGAACACCTAATTGGAAACAGGTGAGTGTCATGATTGGGCATAAAAGGAGCATCCCCAAAAGGCTTAGCTGTTCACAATCAAAGATGGGGCAAGGATCACCACTTTGTGAACAACTGCATGAAAAACATATTCAAACAGTTTAAGAACAATGTTTCTCAATGTTCAACTACATGGAATTTAGGGATTCCATCATCTACAGTCCATAATATAATCAGAAGATTCAGAGAAGCTGGAGAACTTTCTACACATAAGTGTAAGGCCGAAAACCAACATTTATGCCCGTGACCTTTGATCCAGGTGACACTGCATTAAACACTGACATTGTGTAAAGGATCTTACTGTGTGGGCTCTGGAACACTTCAGAAAACCATTGTCAGTTAACACAGTTTGTCGTTACATCTACAAGTGCAAGTTAAAACTCCACCATGCAAAGCAAAAGCCATACCTCAACATCCAGAAACACCGCCACTTTCTCTGGGCCCAAGCTCATTTGAAATGGACAGACGCAAAGTGGAAACGTGTGCTGTGGTCTGATGAGTCCACATTTCAAATTGTTTTTGGAAATCATGGACGTTGTGTCCTCCAGACAAAAGAGGCAAAAGACCATCAAGATTGTAACCAGCGCAAAGTTCAAAAGCCAGCATCTGTGACGGTATGGGCAACTTACACATCTGTGATGGCACCATCAATGCTGAAAGGTACATCCAGGTTTTGGAGCAACACATGCTACCATCCAAGCAACGTTTTTTTCAGGTACGTCCCTTCTAATTTAAGCAAGACAATGCCAAGCCACATTCGGCACGTGTTACAACAGTGTGGCTTCGTTGTAAAAGAGCGCAGGTACTGGACTGGCCTGCCTGCAGTCCAGACCTGTCACCCATTGAAAATGTGTGGCGCATTATGAAGCGCAAAATACAACAACGGAGACCCCGGACTGTTGAACAACTGAAGTCCTACATCAAGCAAGAATGGGACAGACTTACAAAGCTTCAACAATTAGTGTCCTCAGTTCCCAAATGCTTATTGAGTGTTGTTAGAAGGAAAGGTGATGCAACACAGCGGTAAACATACCACTGTCCCAGCTTTTTTGAAATGTGTTGCAGGCATCCATTTCAAAATGAGCAAATATTTGCACAAAAACAATAAAGTTTATCAGTTTGAACATTAAATATCTTGTCTTTGTGGTGTATTCAATTGAATATAGGTTGAAGAGGATTTGCAGATCATTGTATTCTTTTTTTATTTACATTTTACACAACATCCCAACTTCATTGGAACTGGGGTTACACACACACACACACACACACACATATATGTATGACTGGACAAATTTGTCAGGAAGTGCGTGTCAGTGATGGGGAGGGAGGCGGTCTCTGTGGGTGAACTGGTAGAGTGTAGGTTGAGGTGTATTATGAATTCCGTTATTAACAACAAATCTCATCCTCTACACGACACTGTGGTTGCCCAGAAAAGCAGCCGCAGTGACAGATTCCTTTCCATGAGATGCAGGACTGAGAAGTATACAGTACAAGATCATTTGTCCCGGCCGCCATGAGATTGTTTAACGCTTCTTGTTAATGTAGTTTTACTTCCATGTGTTTTTATATTTGTCTTATTTATTGGTATTTTATTGTATGGATGAATTGTGTATGTATGTATGCTCTCGGGCAGATGAATTTCCCCTTACAGGGGATGAATAAAGTATCTATCTATCTATCTATCTATATATATATATATATATATATATATATATATATGTATGTATGTATGTGTGTGTGTGTGTAAGGTGATTTTTGTTGAGCAGTTGATTTCGACAACACAGATGATAAAATGTGATCTCCAGTCCCTCAGAGTGTACTGCATCGAGAACAGCCATTCATAAAAAGCTGATATAACTACAAGGAAAAGTTTTTACCTTGAGAAACCTTTGTCAAGAACTAAGTATGGAGTTACATTGACACATGCGACTTAATGCCACAGCTTGAAGGTACTGGGCTGGCCTGGCTGCAGTCCTGAACTGTTCCCAAATTTTGAACTGAAAAGAAAAAAAAAAAAAAAAAAAAAGCAACGATAATGATTAAGACCCTGGGCTGCTGGACACCTTGAAAGGCATTTTCAGGAAGAATGTGACAAGGAATGGAAACACTACAAAATTAACAAACACTTTAAACTTTAAAAAAAATGAAGTTGACCAAAAAAAACAAAACAAAAAAAAACAAACAAAAAAAACAAAGTATCCCGGGTTCATCCTGTGTGCAACGGCACAAAAATCAGTGTAAATGTGAGTATCAGGATGAGGTTTTTATATACACACACATATATATATATATATATATACATACACATACATACATACATACATATATACACATACATATATATTATTTGCATTTTCCATCCCGTCTGACCTTTTGTGGAAAGTTGGCAAACAGGAGTAAGTTAGAATACGGAGGGTGTCTGAATACTCACTCTGCATTCTGAAGTATTTGAACAGTACCAAATGATCTACTACCTCCAGAGTGTGCAAACATACAACAATAAGCTATCCCATGATGCACCTGGAGCCTGGAAACCAAAGAACAACTTCCAAGCAAATTCATGGGCACCTGCACAAAAAACACCAGAAACCGGATCAAAAGTCTGCCTGCAAAATCTAAATCTTGGCAGCATATGTGAGTCATCTGTCAACATCCAGGTCAAAGGTCAAGGAAGTTGGTGGTGGGGGAGCACATCCAAACCATGTAAGTAAGTCATTGCTCGCTTATGTAGTACATAGTACAGTCACAGCAGGGGACTGGCATCAAGGAAAGCCAGAGTTGAGCTCAGGTCAGGACGGTCACGCGCAGTGCGAGCGCTGATGAAAGACGAAAGTCACAGCAGCATCCCAGGATGCTTTTAGCACCTGGTCCGTCAGGCCCCTCTTGTCCCAGCAGTGGTTCCACTGCGACAAGTCACTGGTACAGTCCGAGTCCTCTGGAGGGTGACGAACTGCCCGCCCGTTCACACAGCGCCTGCAGCGAAACCTGAAACAACACACAGTGAGTGTCATGTTAGCTAACAGCTAACAGGTTAATGATGATCAATACTACGATGAAATACAATCACATACTACACAAAAGACAGTATTGTAACAGCACACAGCTGTTTCAATTTAATTTTTTACACTGGACAAAAATAAAAATGCAACACTTGTTTTTGCTCCCATTTTTCATGACTTGAACTCAAAGATCTAAAACATTTTCTGTATACACAAAAGACAAATTTCTCTCAAATATTGTTCACAAATCTGTCAAAATCTGTGAGCACTTCCCCTTTGCCGAAATAATCCATTCCACCTCACAGGTGTGGCAGATCAAGATGCTGATTTGACAACATGATTATTGCACAGATGTGCCTGAGGTACATGTGAGGTGGGATGGATTATCTCGCCAAAGGAGACATGCTCACTAACAGCGCGCGCCATCTTTCTCCAATTAAAAAAAAAAACAAAAAAAACAACTGGTGTGCTGTGATCACTGCTGTATCATTGTATTATGTTACTAAGCTATATATACTGATTTATAACAGCAAACTGTCAGCAGCTGGTCTGCTCTGTGTCAGCCTGATCCCGTCAGATCTCAGAAGCTAAGCAGAGCAGGATCTGGTAGTACTTGGATGGGAGACCTCTTTGGAACACCAGCGGCTGTGTGTTTCTCCAGGTAAAAACTGGAGTTGTGTCAGTGTCATGACCGGCCCTGATCCAGGCTTTGATCCCTTTTTTTTGCCCCTTTCTTTGCTGCATCTTCTGTTCCTGCTTTGATTTTAGTTGTTTATTTTCATCATGTGTTTCTTCTATGTTCTATTTTGCTTTGTCAATTTGTTTCTTTGCTACTTTTATACTTTAGCCATTGTCCAATTCCGTTGTTTTGTTCAGCCAGTTTGTGTTTTCATTGTTTACCACTTGTTTATTTTGTTCTTCTCATTTGTTATATTATCTGTTGTGCTTTAGTGTCAGGTTTTGTTATCTCAGTCTCTGTTTTATTTTTAATTTGTTTAGCCACTTTGGTTTCTTAGTCTGTTCCAGTTTAGTTTTGTCTTAGTGTTTTATTTTCTATTATTCTCCGAGCAGTTTTTATGAAGTTTATCTTCTGTGTTTGTAATCCTCTGGTTTGCTTTTCAGTTTTGTTCTTAGATTGCATTCACGTCCAGTTATTTATGTTCACTCCACACCCTGCACCTGACATTATGTTTTTCCCTCACTTGGATTCTGTCTGCTTTGTTTCCTTTCACTCACACTCTTTGCACCTGTCCCATGTCTCTCACCTTGTTTCTGTCTGTGTTGTTTCACCTCACTTAAGCCCCGGTCACAGCCCACTGTGTGTTTTTTTTTCGCCGTACGTGTTCTGCGGATGCCACGGCCACTAAGTTTTTGTGAAAATGTACGGAGGCAGTAGCAAGAGGAGGGAGGGAGTACGTTCAACGCACGTCTCTAGGAGTGTAACGATAAAGAGAGTTGACAATAAAGCAGTGTGTATGTGTGTGTGTGGGGTCGCTTTTCTTTTTTATGAGCGGGACCGGAGCGGCAGGTGTTTTTCGGCGTTGGCAATGCTTGAGCATGTCCAGCCTGCAGCGGTCAGTTGTACGAGTGTTTACTTCCCTCGAAAAGTTACAACTAGTTATCAGACTGAAGCTGTGAAGTGTGTGTTGCTGAAGTTTGGAAATAAAGTCCAAGTTCAAGTGAGAAGCTGCGTCGTGCATGCAAGTCTGTCGGCCTCCATAGTATGTGGTGACTGCCTACGTACGGATTTGGTTAGTTCAATAGTAATTGAACGAAAATGTGTTGCTTTGAATCCGTGCTGAGGCAGTACTCACAACGTGCGTCATCTGTACTGCTGGTGAATCCGCAGCCTGACCACAGCGAAAGTTCTGCATGCACTAAAACCTCTATGACGTGTCTGCGTGCTCCTAAATTCGTACTGAGGCAGTACTTACGACGTACGGATCTCCAAATTTAGCCCATGTTTTTGCAAGTAGACTGCACGCACGTGCAAGTACGGCGGGTTGTGACCACGGCTTTACACTCCCTACACCAGCCCAAGTATCTTTGCTCCTCTCACTCACTTGCACAGTGTTTGATCTTTGTCTACTAGCCATGCCCCCTTTCTGGAATCTTCCCTCCACACCTGCACCTTGTTACCTAATTAGTCTGCACATGCACATTGTTCACAGCACCTGTTATTTAAGCCCTTACAGTCTCACAGCACACCGCAGTTCTGAACCTTGCTCTTTTTACCTTGACCATGCCTTTTGCTTCATCCAGGATGTCTGAGTTTGCTCGTGCTTCTGAACCCTGCTCGTTTGTGACTGCGTCTCAGCCTGATCCTGTTTGTACCTCTGCCATGCTGACTGATTACATGTGTACCAAAACCAAGCCTGGAATAAAGACCATGATTTCTCCTACACCAAAGCCTTGTCTGGGACTTTGCATTGCGGGTCCAGCCGCTCCTGGTGACGCGTTCCCATCCTGACAGTCAGGAAGGGCATCTGCCGTAAAACTTGTGCCAATTACCAATGCGGATCTGGCTGTATCCGCTGTGGCGACCCCGAACAAAACCGGGAGCAGCTGAATGAACAACAACATAACAGAAAACTGTCAAAATGGGGAATAAATATAAGCGTAAAGATGATTGAATATATCAGAGGAGTAAATTGATCAGTCCATGTGAACACGCATTGACTCCCCATGTGCAGTTATTCCACGAGCTGCCACTGATCCACAACATGAATTCTGCCTTCCAGAACAGCTCTTTATATAATCATTTAAATTATCTACCTGTTGCCACATGTACAGAAGGGCTGGACTGTCATTCCTACACTCATATTGTTATATTTAATAAAAAATAATAAACACACGCAGGAGCTGCTGCTGTCACAGCCGCTGCGTTCAAGTATCGTCGAAAATTACACAACTTTTTTGTTATTTCAAATTCAGCAGTTGCTTGTGGCAAAATAATAAATTGTATCCACACAGAAGATTAATTCTGGCCGATATAAGATGCCTGAGCCCAGTGAAGCTGACCCCCCACCCAGATAAAAAAAACCCAAGCAAGCAGGCTGAGTTTGCCCTGTAATTTCCGACATGAATGCAGCAGCAACAGAAGCTCTCACAAACCGGCTTTTATATTTTTGTTCAGTGTCGTTTATATAGCGCCAAATCACAACAAAGCTACCTCAAGGCGCTTCACACAAGTAAGGTCTAACCTTACCAACCCCCAGAGCAATAACACAGGTGACAGTGGTAAGAAAAACTCCCTCTGATGATATTGAGGAAGAAACCTCAAGCAGACCAGACTCAAAGGGGTGACCCACTGTTGAGGCCACACAGTACACAACACAACAACAATTGATGAGAGTCCATGCAGACATCCACTCCACCATAAGGGGGAGGGGGTTGGGGGGGGGGTCATCAAGCCACTCATTGGATCGATTCCTACAACGGAGTCCATCCCGCTTCTGCCACAGAAATCATCCAATCCAGTACATGGTTCCAGCTGCATCTTGGACAGAGAAAAAAGAGAACAGAATCAGTCGGCCAGAAGAACTACACTCAAGGTATAATTCGTCAGCATTAAGCAACACGAAAACAGAAGAAAGACTAAGGTGATTCCCGGCTACGAGCCCTAAGCTTCACTAAAAGACCCAGAATTGTATACTTGTATGTCAGGGTCCTGTCTGTGATCTGTGATCAGGTTTTAGCTGGTTTAGTCTGCCTGTTGTCTTCCTCTGTCTGTTGGCCCATTTTCCCATCTCTGTCTGCCCTCATTCGCCGTTTACCTCCATTTCTTTGTCATGTCTCACATATTTTCCGAGCTTCTTTTCTGGCATCACATCTGCCTTCTATCAGTTTCAAGCACTGTCTTGATGTCTGTTGTTCTGGTAGTTTTTTTTACACTTCATTCTGTCCTCTCTCTCTCTCTCCTGTCTCTCTCCATCTCTCTCTCCCCCTCTGGTGTTCATTCTGGTCCCTACACGTCTTTAGTGTTTTTATTTCCCACCTGTTGGATTATGCACCTGCTATCTGATGAGTTTGGTTATTTCAGTCACTGTCTATCTTCCTTGAGGTGGCGGGTCCATTACTATTGCAATATTCCCATGGTGGTTGGTTTTCCTATGGGATCCTGCTCATTACCAAGTCCCTGGAATTTGTCCTCTTGTCTTGCCGTCTTGTAAGTACGCAGTTTGGTGTACTTACAAGACTTACAAGGTGTTGTTTTTGCATTCTCCCTCTGTTGAGGTAGTGATTAGACGTTCTTTAGAATGTTTTTGTCCCACAAGGCTGACCGTCTGGTTCATGCACTCCTTCCGGACAAGAGTGTTTTGGTTTTTTGGATGAACTATCCTTTGAGAAGGAAGTTCCTCAGTCTGTATGCACGATACCAAAGGCTGATATATGAGTTTTCGTCTGCACTTGAAAGAAGTTACATGAGTTATTCTGGCAACTTGCTTCTGACAGATTGTTTGCTGTTGTGACACTCTTCCATTCTCTATACGGTTGTATTCATTTCTTTTATTTCTGTTTAAAACTTCTTTTGGTTTTTAAGTGTATCTACTCTGAAAATTATTTAACTAGTCCTCCTGTTGTGAATCACTAGCGGTTAGCTTTCAGTAGCAGTTAGCTTGCGTCAACTCACCCCCCCCCGGCTGTTTCTCTTATTACTGTTTTTACCAGTCCAATACTGTTAGTTTTTCAGCGTAACTGCTGTGATTTTAATGGCCCAGTCACACGGCATACGACGATTCCTGAACAAAGGGAAAAAGTAAAAAAAAGTCACAATTTGTTGAGAAAAGGTGGACGAAAGAGCTCTATCACTGAATAGCCTGAGAAGCAACAGCGCAAAAGAGATGAAAGAGGAACTAAACAAACCGAAGCTAACAATCTTGACATTTTAAACAAAACGCGCCTGGAGCCACAGCTGCAGCAGTGTGTGTCTGGATCTGAGGAGCTCATAGCGCCTGAGTCCAGGAGAAACTGCAAACAGAAGCTGTGGAGAACTGTGTGCACATCTGTGGACCCACCTGCTCTGGTTCATCATCCAGAACAAAAGAGGGATCATCTCCTCATCATCAGAGTCCACACTGTCTGACGACACGCTGTGCGCTCCGTCTTGCTCCAATTTAAAAAAACCTCTGGTGTGCCGTGGTCACTGCACTATCAATATTGCACTGCAATATCAAATATTTTGTGTCTGCTACCAACAACCCGCGTGGAATGTCTCAAACCTAAACCTACGTCCAGGCATATATTATATGCTACTCTGGAACCACCCCTAAATCCAAACAGCCCAACTGTCAACCCCACTGAGGTCCTTAGTCTGGGTCTCATTAACAAAAGATCACTGTCCTCAAAATCATTATTTATTAATGATCTAATTATGGATCATCACTTAGATATTATTGGGTTATGTGAAACCTGGCTTAAACCTACAGCTGTCCTCCCCTTAAATGAGGCATGCCCACCGGCATACACATTTAGTCACGTCCCTCATGATATGAACCAAGGTGGGGGTGTTGCTCTAATTTATAAATCTAGGTTTAGTTTATTAACTGTTGGGGGTAAAATATAACTCGTTTGAGCATCAGATTCTCCGCTCTGCCCACGATGCTACATATTGCCAAGGTCAGAAGAATAAAAATCAGCCGTATTATTTTGTCATTGTATATAGGCCCCCTGGCCCATACTTAGAATTCTTAGATGAATTTGGTGGGTTCATCTCTAACTTGTCAACTAGTGCGGATAACATTCTGATTATTGGTGACTTCAACATTCATATAAATAAGCCTTCTGATCCCCTCTGCAATTCATTGATGGAAATTGTGGATGCATTAAGATTTCAGCAATGCCTCCTGGACTCGACGCACATTAGTGGAAATACCCTGGATTTGGTTCTCGCATGTGGTATTGCTGTCACGAATACTGACATCATGCCTCTTGCATCAGTGGTCTCATCACTCAGTTATTAGGTTTACAGTTTCGCTGACGTGTTTAGTGGAACAACAACCTTATATATCACTGTGGCAACACATCAACTCCTCAACTATGACTGAACTGGAAGCTTGACTGCCTGATATCTTAGTTTCATCTTTGGAAAATGCCCAATCAGTAGACAGTCTTATGGACAATTTAAACTCAGTGCTCAAAACTACACTAGACATGATTACAACACCTTTATTAAAACCACGCACCCCCCAAAACACAGTCACCTTGGTTCAGTGATTGCTTGCCTAACCTCAAGCATAAGGCTAGAGGTCTAGAACGGAAATGGCGTAGTTCAAAATTAGAAGTATTCCACCTTGCATGGCGTGATGCTGTCTTAGACTATAAGCATGCACTGCTGGCTACAAAGTGGACGTATTACTCTGATATGATCAACAAAAATAAGCATAACTCAAAGTTCTTGTTTGACATGGTGGCAATACTTATTCATGGACAACCTGTAAGTGGCTCTCCTTTTCCAGCACAAGATTTCTTAGATTACTTCAGAAGAAACTAGAAGACATTATGTTAAACATATCCCAGCATGCCTTAACCCAGCCATTACACCCTGCTATTGAGGTGGGTGCCATTACTGAGGTATTATCTATATTTGCAGAATTTGATAGTATCTCACTAGGGGTGCTGATGAAACTCGTAACGTCTACAAAAAGCACAACCTGCTTATTTGATCCTATACCAGCAAAACTGTTTAAGGACCTGTGGCCCACTCTTGGGCTGACTGTGCTGGAAATTATTAATCTCTCATAACTTCTGGATCTGTTCCTAAATGTTTCAAATTTGCAGTGATTAAGCCATTGCAAGAAATCTTATCTTGACCCTAGTGCAATGAAAAACTATAGGACAATATCAAATCTATTATTTTGCGTTAAAATTCTGAAAAAAAAAAAGGGGTTTTTGAGCCACTGCAGTCTGCTTTTAGAAAATATCATTCCACAGAGACAGCTCTCACTAAAGTGGTGAATGATTTTCTGCTTGCAATGGATTTGCACACCACTACGGTTCTGGTGCTGTTAAGATCTCAGTGCTGCGTTTGATACCGTGGATCATCATATTCTACTCGATAAGATGGAAAATCATTTTGGGATTACTGGGAGTGCCCTTGCATGGTTGACGTCATACCTGACCAGTCATTCGCACTGTGCTTTGCACAATAACACTACCTCTAACGTTAGTGACATGAAATTTGGGGTTCCACAGTGGTCCGTCTTAGGCCCCCTGCTTTTCTCCCTTTATATAGCACCTCTTCGGCACATATTGCGGCGTTTTGGGATTACCTTTCACTGTTATGCTGATGATACTCAGTTACATGTGAAGATGGCCTTGCATCAGTGAGAAGCTGGATGTCTAGCAATTTCCTGCTTTTAAAGTCTGATAAGACTGAAATGATGGTTCTTGGTCCAGTGAGACATCTGCATCAATTTGACCTGCTAATACTTAGCCTAGGCTCGTGTGTCATACATCACACAGAAAAGTGAGGATCCTTGGGGTAATTTTTGATCCTACGTTGTCCTTTGACCTCCACATCAGAGATAGTACGAGGACTGCTTTCTTCCACCTGCGAAATATAGTGACAATTCCTCATATCCTGTCTATGGCTGATGCTGAGGCCCTGATTCATGCGTTTGTCTCTTCTAGATTGGACTACTACAATGTTCTATTTTCTGATTTACCGCAGACCAGCATTAGGGGTCTCCAATTTATCTAAATTCTGGGTCTTTTTGTGAAGCTTAGGGCTAGTGGCAAGTGACTGTGTTTTTTTCCTCTCAATTTGAGGTGCGACTCCATCCAGAGATGGGTGTGGTGTCTGTTTCTGCAACCCTCCTGTCCTGTGCACCGGCAACAATTTCATGTGAATTTGTTTGTAATTTGTGTCGGTAGCATGGCCCAAACAGTGGGTCACCACTTTGAGTCTGGTCTGCTTGAGGTTTCTTCCTCAGAGCCAGTTTTTCTTACCACTGTCACCAGTGTTCCTGCTCTGGGGGTTTGTAAGGGTATAAAAGGAGCATCCCAAAAGATGGGGCCAGGATCACCACTTTGTGAACAACTGTGTGAAAAAAATAGTCCAACAGTTTAAGAACAATGTTTCTCAATGTTCAATTGCAGGGAATTTACGGATTCCATCATCTACAGTCCATAACATAATCAGAAGATACAGAGAATCTGGAGAACTTTCTACGCGTAACGGAAAAGCCGAAAACCAACATTGAATACCTGTGACCTTCGATCCCTCAGGCAGCACTGCATTAAAAACCGACATCATTGTGTAAAGGATCTTACCGCGTGGGCTCAGGAACACTTCGGAAAACCATTGTCAGTTAACACAGTTCGTCGCTACATCTACAAGTGCAAGCTAAAACTACCATGCAAAGCAAAAGCCATACATCAATAACATCCAGAAAAGCTGCCTTCTCTGGGCATGAGCTCATTTGAAATGGACAGATGCAAAATGGAAAAGTGTGCTATGGTCTGATGAGTCCACGTTTCAAATTGTTTTTGTAAATCATGGGCGTCATGTTCTCCAGACAAAAGAGGAAAAAGACCATCCAGATTGTTACCAGCGCAAAGTTCAAAAGCCAGCATCTGTGATGGTATGGGGGGTGTGTTAGTGCCCATGGCATAGGCAACTTACACATCTGTGATGGCACCATCAATGCTGAAAGGTACATCCAGGTTTTGGAGCAACACATGTGCCACCAATGTCTTTTTCAGGGATGTCCCTGCTTGTTTCAGCAAGACAATGCCAAGCCACATTCTGCGTGGCTTCGTAGTAAAAGAGTGCAAGTACTTGACTGGCCAGCCTGCAGTTCAGACTTGTCGCCCATTGAAAATGTGTGGCGCATTATGAAGCGCAAAATACGACAACGAAGACCCCGGACTGTTG
This sequence comes from Thalassophryne amazonica, assembly GCF_902500255.1. Lineage (NCBI taxonomy): Eukaryota > Metazoa > Chordata > Actinopteri > Batrachoidiformes > Batrachoididae > Thalassophryne > Thalassophryne amazonica. The sequence continues at coordinate 66,583,779 of NC_047112.1, read as the reverse complement.
AACAACTGAAGTCATACATCAAGCAAGAATGGGAAAGAATTCCACCTACAAAGCTTCAACAATTAGTGTCCTCAGTTCCCAAACACTTATTGAGTGTTGTTAGAAGGAAAGGTGATGTAACAGAGTGGTAAACATACCACTGTCCCAGCTTTTTTAAAATGTGTTGCAGGCATTAATTTCAATTTGAGCAAATATTTGCACAAACACAATAAAGTTTGTCAGTTTGAACATTAAATATCTTATCTTTGTGGTGTATTCAATTGAATATAGGTTGAAGAGGATTTTCAAATCATTGCATTCTGTTTTTATTTACATTTTACACAAAGTCCCAACTTCATTGGAATTGAGGTTGTATGCGATAATGTAATAACAGACTGACATGCTGCAACTTTAAAGCTAGGGTAGGCAACTGTGTTCAGAACCACTTTTTGTTATATTGGGTAAAATGCTCCGTCTATCCTAACAGTAATCAATACATTACATATTCAGAAAAAGGAACGAAAAAATCAGAGATCTGTAGCAGCTGTAGGATTGATCAAACTCCGACCAGTATAAGCCCCACAGTGCGCTCTCAAAAAAACTAATCAGATGCCTTCATGTCTAGTTCTTCCTGCTCGCGTCACCAGGCTCAATGCCCCCCTCTGTCCCTCCCTCCGCCGCGTGGGCACACTCATCTCGTTTCACCAAAGAAGTTCACTTCGGTACAATGGCAGAGGGAATACAGCCGAAACTGTCACTTCCACCATTATGTTTAACAGCTCATCCCAATAGAAAGCCAAGGAAAAGAAAGTGGAAGGCAGAAAAGGCTGTGATGAAAAAGGCTCGGGATAAAGCTAGAGATCAGACGAGAGTCAACATCGGTGCGGCATTTTCTCGGTGGAAACAATTGAGGCATCTGAAGGGCCTGAAAAGTGATGCAGAGTTTGCTCTCTTTCTGTTGGACAGGTAATTACTTTTGCTTCGTGGAAATTTGTTATCTTCACTGATTGAATATATCATCAGAGGTCGCTGCTGCTGCTGTGTTCAAGTACTGTTGGAAATTACAGAACTTTTTTGTTGTTTCAAACTCAGCAGTTGCTTGTGGCAGAAGCGTGGTTTTCATTTTATTTTTGGTAAAATAATTAATTGTATCCACATAAAAGATTAATTCTTGCCTATATAAGGTGCCTAAGCCCAGTGAAGCTGACCACCCACCCATAAAAAAAAACAAAAAAAAAAATCCAAGCAAACAGGGTGTAATTTCCAACGGTACATGAAGGCAGCAGCAGCAGCAATCTGCACGGTGTTCAAAAGGACTGATCAATTTATTCAATCATCTTTACACTTATATTTATTACCCCTTTTGACAGTTTTCTGTTATAAATTAATATATATGACTTAGTAATGTAATACAGTGATACAGGAGCCACCACGGCTCGTTTTTTTTTTTCCAGGCCTCGTGTACACTTCTGCGATATTTTTGGCTCCTGCATGTCCTGTGTCTTTCAGTGCAGCTTCTACAGTCAGATGCGTGTTCAAGTTTGTGGGGGCATGGGGACTTCCGGTTATGGCGCGTAGCTGAAAGGTCGCTTGGACAGAGGCTCCGCCTGATTTGAAACAACTTGTAAGTTTTAACAGTCTACATCGAGCGAATTGTGACCAAAATCAATCCTAAGGTCTGAATGTCGTATTATGTCGAAGAATCGAGGGAGAAAACAGACAACTAAACTTAAAACGGAGTGCTACACGAGGACGAGTCCGAAGGAGCTGAGGATAGCACTATGCTAAATCAGGACGAAGCTAGTGATGTGAGTCAAATCCTGTCAGCTATAAAATCACTCAGAAATGACTTTAACACGCAACTGCATGAAGTTAGAAACGACTTCTCCACGCAATTGCATGAAGTGGTCTCCTCTAACCGCGAGATTAAAGAAGTTATAGGGACCTTCTCAGAAAGACTCACTGAAGCCGAGAACCGCATTAGTGCGGTGGAGGACCAGATCTCCTCTCTCACAGTAGTGGCTGACACCACAAAGGAAAAAGTCCAAAAGCTTGGTTTGCAGATGGAAGAGATCGAGAACCAACGCCGACGCTGCAATTTAAAGCTGGTCGGAATTCCTGAGGGCTCTGAAAAGCGAGACTGCCGTGCGTTTCTGATGACATGGCTACCGCAAGTGCTGGGTATGGAGGATCACCTGGACATCGAGCAAGCCTATTGCCTGGGTACGATGTCGACAGCAAAAAACCACCAACAACAAAGTGAAACAAAGACGCGTGTTGTGCTTGTGAAATTCCTGTCTTACCGTGAAAGAGACAAAGTGATGAATGTGGCATGTCTGAAGGAGGTCAAACTCGAAAACAGTCGGGTGTTGTTCTTCCCGGACCTGTCACCAAAAGTCCAGAAACAACGAAAACTTTTTGATGGTGTTAAACTACGACTGAGAGACTTGAATATAGACTATGGACTCATATTTCTTACGCGACTACGGCTCTGGCACGAGGACACCTGGCACTTCTTTGATTCTCCTGCTAAGGCTGAGAAACTCGTTAAGCTGGAGCGCTGCAATCCGCAAGACACCCGACGTGAGTCTTCCGAGGAACAAGGGTAATATAATAGCTCTGATTGACAGTCCAGATTATCAACAATAACCTGCTGTTGTGTAGCTGCTGTGGCATTGTAATGTTTGTAAGAGACAACAACAATATGGTCTAGGCTACTGTGGACTGTGAAATACTTTCTTTTTGGTCACAAAAGAACATTTTTCATTTTCTTTTTAATTATTTGGGCGGAGTTTCTATCCAAGGTACTATTTTGTTGTTGATTGATTATTTTTCTCCATTGCGACGATTGGTTGCTCACTGCTCCCTTTATATAGGATCAGGTTGGAGCCTGGCCGGGACGCTGGTTAAGGGGGGGGGGGAGATGTGCGTTTTTGTCCGCATGGGGTTGGTGTTTGGCCTTGTTGGGGATAGGCCTGTGCTTGGTGTGTTCTATGTTTGTTTTGAAGGCACAATATTGGTAATATTTTATGTTCTGATTATAGAGACGACAGTGGGAATGTTTTAATTTACAGATGGTATCATGAGCAGGAATTTAAGGGTAAATATGATTTCATGGAATGTCAGGGGTCTTAGAAAGTTGGTGAAGTTGAAACAAGTAACATCCAGATTGAAACAACTAAGAACACAGATAGCCTTTCTTCAGGAAACTCATTTACTTTCATCTGAACTTATACCATTAAAAAGGAAATGGCCAGGGCAGATCATAGCAGCCTCATATTCTTCTCATGCAAGAGGGGTAGCAATATTAATTCATTCTTCTGTTCCATTAAAAATTCACAATACCATATTAGACTCAGCGGGCAGATACTGTGCTGTACAGGGTTCGTTATCTGGTCAGGATATTAATTTGGTTTGTGTTTATGGGCCAAACAATGATGATGCCTCTTTCTATGACAATTTATTTCTAACCTTATCATCACTATATGGTGACTTCTGCCTAGCAGGGGACTTCAATTGTACTCTGGATCCAGCTCTTGACAAATCCTCAAGTATCGATGTCACACACATTCAAAGTAGGAAAGCAATTCAATACCACATAAATAAGTTTGGTCTATGCGACATTTGGAGATACAATAACTCATCTAGACGTGAATACTCCTGCTACTCTGTTACTCATAATTCATACTCTCGTATTGATTATTTCCTTCTCTCTAAATCCCTTATAGAAAATGTGGTTGGCTGTGAGTACAAAAGTATTGTCATTTCAGATCATGCGCCACTGTTGCTCTCCTATACTGTCACTGGGGCTTGCAAAGGACCCTCAGTGTGGCGATTAAGCCCACGATGGATCCATGATAATGAGTTTTTGACATTTCTTGAGGCAAATATTGATATCTACTTTAAAATGAACACCAACCAGACATCAGCGTCGATTAGGTGGGAGGCGTTCAAAGCCTTTATCAGGGGACAGATGATCAGCTATACAAGCAGCATACATACAACATACGAGTATAAAGCTGATAGAGTTGGAAAAAGACATCAAAGAATTAGAAGAAGAAATTAATATTCTCAATACGAAGGGGACCAAACAAAAACTGGACATTCTTAGAGCTCAGTATAATGAGTTGTCAGCAAATAAGGCAGCGTCTAGTCTAATGAAACTAATACAGACATTCTATGACCAAGGGGAAAAAGCAGGGAAGCTACTGGCTTGGCGTATAAAATCATTACAGAATGAAAGAGCAGTCTTTGAACTTGAGTCTGATCTAGGGAATCCAATTACTAACCTACAAGATATCAATAAAAACTTTCAGGCATTCTATTCAAAACTATATACATCAGAAACTAAAGCAACTCCTCACTCACTTGACAACTTTTTAAACCAAATAGACATACTTAGGCTGGATGACAATGCTAAAAAAGAACTTAATCTCCCAATATCCCGGTCTGAGCTATCAGAGGCCATTGATAGTATGAAAGGAGGGAAAACACCAGGGCCTGATGGCATTCTTATTGACATTTATAAAACATTTAAAGATATGCTACTTATTCCCTTACTAGATATGTGTGAGGAATCATTAGAGAAAGGTGAATTACCCTCAACGCTAAAGACTGCACTTATAACCTTAATATTAAAACCTGGCAAACCTTCTACAAAATGTGAGTCATACCGCCCAATATCTTTGATCAATAATGATGCCAAAATAATAGCCAAAGTTCTTGCACGCCGACTAGAGAAGAATTTGCCATCTATTGTTGAGCCGGATCAAAATGGTTTTATATTGGGCAGACAAGGTTTCCACAATATCCGTAGGGTATTAAATATTATACATGCTAAAAAGGAAACACCTGACATGGCCATGATAGGTCTAGATGCTTTAAAGGCCTTTGATATGGTGGAACACATATTTATTTGAAGTTCTTCAACATTTTGGTATAAGCTGTTATTTCCTTAACTGGATTATGATCTTGTACTATGACTCAAGGGCATCAGTACTGACAAATCACATAGTGTCAAAACAGTTTCCTCTCTCCAGAGTCACAAGACAAGGATGTCCCTTATCACCTCTTCTTTTTGTATTAGCTATAGAACCTTTGGATATTACAATCAGAAACAACCTTGAGATAACCGGTATTAACATAAATGATATTGAGAATAAAATAGCACTCTTTGCTGATGATGTGGTTGTCTTCCTGACCAACCTGAAGCAATCTGTACCTGCCCTATTGAAATGTATAGAAATATTTGGGAGTTTTTCTGGCTATAAAGTTAATGCAACAAAATCTACAATTATGTTCCTGAAAAGCTCAGAAAGAATAACTCCACCGCTATACACCCCCTTCAAGAATGTCCAGGATAGTTTCACGTATCTGGGTGTTAAAATTACATCAATAATGGAATCATTGGTACCCACTAATTATGACCCCATAGTTGAATCTGTGATGTGCTCTATAAACAGAAGGAAATCTCTGCCACTGTCCATGATTGGACGTATTAATGTTCTGAAAATGAATATTCTTCCTAAGCTCCTTTACCTCTTTAAAACCATTCCACTTGCTCCTCCTACTAACTTTTTTGCCAAAATGAAGCAGATCTTTTATTTCATTTGGAATGATAGACGCCCCAGGTTACGCATGACGCTGTTGTATTTACCATATGATAGGGGTGGGTTAAAAGTCCCTTTTCTCCAAGGATACTATTGGGCTGCACAATTGAGAGCGGCTTCATACTGGTTTGACACTACATCATTCCCTAACTGGGCGAGGATTGAGGAGAAGACAACCTCCAAAATCCCTCTTAAGTTATATCTCCATTCAGCTAACCTTTCTATTTTGAAAAAACGAACCTTAAATCCTTTTGTCAGGAATACAGTGATCGTCTGGTATGAGGTTTTGAACTACTTAAAAGAAAATGCTGCTTTATCCCAATTTACTCCCATTTGGGGAAATAGAAATTTCACACCAGGTACAAACAATCTTGGCTTTAAGATATGGGCCAATAAGGGTATCAACAAAATATCAGATCTTTATGACAGAGAAGTCCTTTTAAGTTTTACTGATGTCAAGCAAAGATTTAACATTGATGCCAAACATTTTTTCAAGTAAAGTAAGTCCCTTCGGCTGCTCCCTTGTTTGCACTTGGGGTCGCTACAGCAAATCCAAGATGGATCTGCTTGTTGAATTGGCACAAGTTTTACGCCGGATGCCCTTCCTGACGCAACTCCATGGAGCAACATGGAGAAATGTGGCAGGGGTGGGATTTGAACCCAGAACCTTCTGAACTGAAACCAAGCGCATTAACCACTTGGCCACCACCCCTGCAGTCACCAAACATTTTTTCAAATACTTGCAAATTAGACATTTCATAAAACAAACTCAAAACTCCTTAAGCCTGCCCTCCCTGAACACTATTGAAACGATAGCTGTGAACTATTGTGGTAGACCTGGACTCATCTCTCGATTCTATCACAATATCACTGCAAAATCAATAGAATCCTCAGATGATAAAAGACATGCCTGGTGTCTAGATCTTAAAGAAGAAATAACTGATGAAGAATGGAAGCATGCATCCTTACAAAGCCAAGTTCAAACGATAAATACACGGTTTAAATTACTTCAGTACAAATGGCTGATGAGAACATATATCACTCCAGTAGTACAACATCGTATTGATCCTAACACACCTGATCTTCCTAACACACCTGATCTATGTGTTAAATGTGGTAGACATAAAGGGACTCTATTTCACTGTCATTGGGAGTGTTCCATTATCCAAGAATTTTGGAAGGAGATAATTACGACTTTGTCTAAGATTACTGATACACATCTTCCACTATGCCCTAAGCTCTGTATACTGGGACTTTTCCCGGAAAATTGTACACTCAGTAAATATGAGAAATCAATGGTCATATATTGTATACTTGAAGCAAAACATAAAATTGCTCTGTCATGGAGATCTATGTATAGGCCAAGTAAGCAAATGTGGGCTGAAGGACTCTCACACTGTATAGCCATGGAAAAATTGACATACTTGATCAAGGGGAAATATAACAGATTTGTTAAGATCTGGGATTCGTTTATGGAGCTTTTGGAGGGAGGGGGCTTGTCTGAAATTGTATAACTTATTCTTTTTTTTGCTCATGCTATTCTTTTTACTTTCTTCACTAATGTTAATTTCCAGATTTTATATCTACTTGCTATTGTCCCTGATGACTATATCTGTTAATGTGCCTTCTTTTGTTCCTGTTGCTTTGTTTGTGTATGTGCTTGTTTGTTAATTAAAAAGAAAAAAAAAAAGTTTGTGGGGGCATGGCTTTGGACGGAGCACTGAGGGGGTAGGGAGGATGGGGGTGGAACCTTGACGAGGTGCTACTTTCAAATCATCCTCGCTTTCTTGCTAGCTCTGCAGGACTACCAACTATAGCTTTAAGTGTGTGATTCTGTAAATAACAAGAGGCTTTACTTGTCATGTGTGTCGCTGGTGGTTTCCTCATTCAGTGTGAAGAGTTCTCGGAGTTCACCCAGGGAGAAGTGGCGCTCGACGTCCTGCTCCTCGTCCACCACACAGCTGCTGAGGGCCTTCTTATGAGCCTGTCTCTGCAGAATCTTCTCCTCGATTGTCCCCGTCTGCAGCACACAAACATCACAAAGATTAAAAGCATGAAAATTCAGTCAGGTATGTCTTCTATAATATATTCCAATTCTAAGGTATAACTATTCTAATGTATACTAAGGTATATCTAAAAAAGGAAGAGCTGAATAGAAGAGTAGAATAGAGTAGAGCAGAGCTACTTAGGTGCCTGTGTCTGGGATGCATGGATTTAAAAAGGTCTCAGTGATGATCATTACACGACTGTCCTGAATGATGATTTCATTGTCAATGAAATCCCACACCTAAGAGCTGTTGAGGTCTTAGTGATGCTCAGGCTGATTCATTCCTAAGACCTGTATAGTCTTTACAGCTGCCAGCCGTCACTATGTCCTTAAAGTGGTTGGTGAACACCTCTGCTCACTGTGGGCACTGTGTTTACTTTATGGAGGGCTGTCCGGTCCACCCAGGGGTGTGGGAAATGGCCGATAATGCGCAACTGCTACGAGGGTTGTATGCATTACAGTGATGCAAGTAAGTGTCTGTCCCACCTTTGGCATCTACTGCTTATCCTGGCTGTGTGATTCCTACGGAGTCCAGGAGAATTTGAGGGGGTAGTTAAAGGGGTGATGAAAGGCTGAAACCATGGAGAAAATCCAGCGACTTCCCTGCGTCCTGACAATCATTCAAACCATTACTGATGTATGTCTGCCCATATGAGGAAAACCGCATGCTGAACCATGACCCCATCACAGCCACTCAATGTCTACATCAAAGACTACAACAATGGTCAACTGTTAAATGGTGCAGACGCGTGCCGGAGTACGCACCAACGTGACACCAACAGTCCAACGTTAGCAGAAGCGTGAGGTTAGCAGATGTTATTAAAGTGTGATTTACTGACAGACAGCAGTCTGTAGATATAACAGGTCTTCTTCTGGCCGTCTCTCCAAACCCGTGCCATCGCCTGCTCATCATTGGCCGGGTTCCAGTCAGGATCAAACATCACCAAGCGATTAGCGCCGATCAGATTCAGCCCACATCCTCCAGCCTTACTACTCAGCATGAAGATAAACTCTGGGTTCTACAAAAAACAAGAAAGTTTAGTGGAGCGACGGCTCTCAGCAGCACACAGCGTCCATTAAATCCCAACTTACAGACGGAGTATTGAAGTTTTCCACAATCTTTGCCCTTTTCTTGATCGACATCGTCCCGTCCAATCGAACATACGGGTACCTGCAACAGACCAGGAACTCTGACCTTAATACTCTGTTAAGTAATGTCCATTTCTGCAACAAAGGGTACCTTCTTGATCTGCACAGCTTCTCAAAGAGATCCAGTGTTTGAGTGTAGTTGGAGACCAGCACCACCTTGTCGCTAGTTGTGGTTCGTGTAATTGCCAGGATGTAGTCAAGAACCAGCATTTTTCCTGAAAGAAAAGGGACAATCAACACGCTGCACGAACCATGAATCACAAGACAGAAAACTGGTCAAAAAGTCACAGTCACCTCCACTTTATTGTTCCAGATATATATTTTTAAAAAAATCAGGTCTTGGGTCCTGACCAGCAGGTATCCATGCAGCCAGCGGTCCATCACTATTTCCTGTCAACAGATAACTATCTGCCACCAACAGGTTGTGTCCTCTGCTTCATGCAGTAACTGTGATCCTCAATACTGAGGGGCCTGCAAACTGGAATATGTTCATGGAAAAAACATGTCCTCACAGCACAAGCAGACTGCCTCATTTGGACCTTCAACGGTAACTACTCATTTGAAAAAAGGTATTTCCAGCACTACGAAAAGATAGAGAAATGATACACCCAGCTATCATTTTAGCTCCCTGGATTACCGAGCGGTCTCACAACATGCAGGAACCAGAAGCACCAGGACTCTGAAGACACCACCACACATACCTGTGCAGTGACCTGAATGCAGAACTACATACAAAGAATTCAACATCCAGCAGCTATCTGACAGTATGGACTTAAGTCTTGATCCAGGAAGTCAGGCCTCAATACTCCAGCCCCTCACTCAGCATTAGGGATGGGTACTGATGAGACTTTATCGATAGGTGCCGTTATCGAGTCAACTTATTGAGTCTTAAAGTAAATAAATAAGAAATTGGTTACTGGAGAAATAAACAAAATCTGTATTTTTTGTAAAAAGCATTTCCTTTCACGTATTAATGAGACAAATTTAACTCCATAGCCTCTGAGCTGCTGTCTTGCATCCTGCTGCACTGCACGTCTCCATCAATGTAATTCATAAAGAACTTAGAGCGACTCATTTTCGGGGGAGAAATATCTGTTTTTGTTTGTTGTACTTTGTTGTCTGTATTACAACATTTGGAAAGAGGTGTCATTTGATTTAAAACAGCGATTCTCTTTGAAGTTATTAATTCCAATCGAAATTTATCTTTCCAGCATTTACGAGAGCAGTGTAGTTAGTCCCACAAAACAGATATTATTATTATTATTATTATGATTTCTTTTACCTGACGGACAGTAACTTCAGTTTATGAACCGCCGAGGCAGGTCAGGCTCATCCCAGAGGAACGTCCCAGTTAGTGACTTTAATCAACACAATTGACATGATTGACATCTTTAAATGGCTTTGAGGGGGGTTAGTGAAGAAATTACAGACCTGCTGCTCCTGAAAAGCAGTGAAGCAGCGGGTCATTGCTTGAAGCTTCAATCTTCACTGTGTAATGTAATGAGGACTTGATTAATGTAATAATAATAACAGAATACAATGATTTGCGAATCCTCTTCAACCTATATTCCATTGAATACACCACAAAGACAAGATATTTAATGTTCAAACTGATAAACTTTATTGTTTTTGTGCAAATATTTGCTCATTTTGAAATGGATGCCTGCAACACAGTTCAAAAAAGCTGGGACAGTGGTATGTTTACCGCTGTGTTGCATCACCTTTCCTTCTAACAACACTCAATAAGCAATTGGGAACTGAGGACACTAATTGTTGAAGCTTTGTAGGTGGAATTCTTTCCCATTCTTCCTTGATGTACAACTTTAGTTGTTCAACAGTCCGGGGTCTCCGCTGTCGTATTTTACGCTTCATAATGCGCCACACATTTTTAATGGGCGACAGGTCTTGACTGCAGGCAGGCCAGTCTAGTACCTGCACTCTTTTACTACGAGGCCACGCTATTGTAACACGTGCAGAATGTGGCTTGGCATTGTCTTGCTGAAATCAGCAGGGAAGTCCCAGAAAAAGACATTGCTTAGATGGCAGCATGTGTTGCTCCAAAACCTGGATGTACCTTTCAGCAGTGATGGTGTCATCACAGATGTGTAAGTTGCCCATGCCATGGGCACTAACAGACCCCCATACCATCACAGATGCTGGCTTTTGAAATTTGCGCTGGTAATAGTCTGGATGGTCTTCTTCCTCTTTTGTCCACAGGACACGACGTCCATGATTTCCAAAAACAATTTGAAATGTGGACTCATCAGACCACAGCACACTTTTCCACTTTGCGTCTGTCTATTTCAAATGAGCTCGGGCCCAGAGAAGTTGGCTGCATTTCTGGATGTTGTTGATGTATGACTTTCACTTTGCATGGTAGAGTTTTAACTTGCACTTGTAGATGGAGCAGGGAACTGTGTTAACTGACAATGGTTTCTGAAGTGTTCCTGAGCCCACGTGGTAAGATCCTTTACACAATGATGCCGTTTTTTAATGCAGTGCTGCCTGAGGGGTCGAAGGTCATGAGCATTCAACGTTAGTTTTCAGCCTTGCTGCTTACGTGTAGAAAGTTCTCCAGATTCTCAGATTCTTCTGATTATATTATGAACTGTAGATGATGGAACCCCTAAATTCCTTGCAATTGAACGTTGAGAAACATTGTTTTTAAACTATTGGACTATTTTTTTCATGCAGTTCACAAAGTGGTGATCCTCACCCCATCTTTGCTTGTGAACGGCTGAGCCTTTCAAAATGAGCAAATATTTGTACAGAAACAATAAAGTTTATCAGTTTGAACATTAAATATCTTGTCTTTGTGGTGTATTCAAATGAATACAGGTTGAAGAGGATTTGCAAATCATTGTATTTTGTTTTTATTTACATTTTACACAACATCCCAACTTCATTGGAATTGGAGTTGTAAGCTGCTGCAGCTTTTTGAACTGACCCCGCCATTTCCCATCCTTTGCGCCATTGTTTGTCGTCCACCAAATTACAAGATCTTCATAAATGATTTTGCAGACTTTCTGTCTGGGATCATGGTGAAATATGATCATAATTTAATATTCACGTTTGTTGTTAAATTTAATTGACTCCTTTGATTTTACCCAGTGTGTACCTGGCCCAACTCATGAAAAGGGGCATATTTTGGACATGGAGCTACCCGCGGCGAGCATGAGGTGTACTATCTCCCACGGGAGTTTGGAAGTGTGATTATGCTCTGCGCGTATATTCCTCCTTCTGCAGACGCCGCCACTGCCTGTGAGCAGATTCACAGCACAGTCACGCGGCTGCTGACGCAACACCCAGGCGCGCTCTTCCTCATCACCGGGGACTTTAATCACACCTCCCTCCCCACATTCACCCAGTATGTCACGTATAAAACCAGGGACAATAGAATACTGGACCTTTTTTACACTAATGTGGAGGATGCTTACACCTCCACCCCCCTCCCCCCGCTCGGACGCTCTGATCACAATCTCATCTATCTGCTCCCCCAATACACACCCAGGGTGAGAAGAGAACTAATACACAAAAGATCAGTGAAACTCTGGACTGAAGAGGCCACTGAGAGGCTGAGGGACTGCTTCAGAACCACAGACTAGAGCATGTTTCAAAACTCTTATGGTGAAGACATCAACGGCCTGACCCAGTGTGTCACTGACTACGTGAACTTCTGTGTGGAGAGCACTGTGCCCACCCGGAGGGTACGGTGCTTCCCCAACAACCACCCCTGGGTTACCCCCGAGCTGAAGGCCCTGATGAACCAGAAGAAGAGGGCCTTCAACTCGGGAGACAGAGAGGAGCAGCGTAGAGTCCAACAGGAGCTCCAGTGGAAGATCCGTGCAGCCAAGAAGGTGTATGGAAGGAAGATGGAGGAGCAGCTGGCCCAGAACAACGTCAGAGATGTGTGGAGATGCCTCAAGATCGCCTCTGGATTTGGGCAGAGTGCCAGCAGGACTTCAGATGGGATTATCAGTTTGAAGAGGAGCTAAACAGCTACTTTAACCGTTTTGGCTCCTCCACGCCTGCCCCCCCCCCCCCCCGCCTGCTCCCGGCTCCCCACATGTTTCCAGCAGCCAGCCCTCCAGTCCCTTTGACCCACCACCTTCTACCCCCTGGTCACCTTCACTGCACCCTGGACCTCGTCCCTCCACCCCCTCGACGGTATTCAGCACCATCCCACCTCAACTCACACTCCAGCTCCCCCTCCCCCCTCACTGTAACTCCAACTGAGATGAGAGGCCAGCTCCTGCGGCTGAAGCAGAGGAAAGCAGCAGGACCTGATGGGATCTCCCCGAGGCTGCTGAGAACCTGTGCAGATGAGCTCTGTGAGGTCCTCAGCCACATCTTCAACATGAGCCTCAGCCTGGGGGTGGTCCCCACCCTGTGGAAGACCTCCTGTGCGGTCCCGGTTCCCAAAACACAGCATGCCAAGGAACCGGCCCACTACAGACCAGTTGCCCTGACCTCCCACCTCATGAAGACCATGGAACGGCTCGTCCTGTCTCACCTCCGCACCGTGGTGAGCGACACAAGGGACCCACTGCAGTTCGCCTACAGGCCCAACATCGGGGTAGATGACGCTGTCATCTACCTACTGCAATGACTGCACCCACCTGGAGACCGGCGGGAGAGCTGTGAGTCATGTTCTTTGATTTCTCCAGCGCTTTTAACACTATCAGACTGGCACTGCTGAGGGGGAAACTGGAGGACGCAGGTGTGGATGGACACCTCGCTGCCTGGCCCATCCACCACCTCACTGACCGCCCGCAGTACGTGCGGCTGCGCGGCTGTCAGTCTGAGGTGGTAAGGTGCAGCAGCGGGGCCCCCCAGGGCACCGTCCTCTCGCCTTTCCTCTTCACCCTCTACACCTCGGACTTCACCTACAACACGGACAGTTGCCACCTCCAGAAGTTCACTGACGACTCCGTCATTGTGGGTCGCGTGTCTGAGAGGAACGAGCTGGAGTCCCGGTTGGTCATCACAGACTTCCTGGACTGGTGTGAGCGCAACCACTTGTGTCTCAACACCAGTAAGACGAAGGAGATGGTGACTGACTTCAGGAGGAAACCATCACCTCATCCACCGGTGAACATCCAGGGGGAGGACATAAAGACTGTGGACAGTCTCAAATACCTGGGTGTTCACCTCAACAGCAAACTGGACTGGACTCACAACACCGACGCCCTGTACAAAAAAGGTCAGAGTCGCCTCCACCTCCTGAGGAGACTGAGATCCTTTGGAGTGAGCAGGCCTCTGCTTAAGACCTTCTACAAGTCTGTTGTAGCCTCAGCTCTCCTCTATGCTGTTGTCTGTTGGGCCCCGGGCAGCACAGAGTGGGAGAGAAAGAGACTGAATAAGCTTGTCAGGAAGTCTAGCTCTGTCCTGGGCTGTCCTCTGGAGTCTCTGGAGGAGGTGGCAGAGAGGAGGGTGTTAACCAAGCTCAAATCCATCATGAACAACTCCTCTCACCCTCTGCACCGGACTGTAGTGGAGCTGACCAGCTCGTTCAGTGACAGACTGAGGGACCCTCAGTGCAAGAAGGAACGATACTGCAGGTCGTTCCTCCCTGCTGCTGTCAGGCTGTACAATAACACTGCGAAATAACCACATGCAATAATATGTCCACAAATCACGTGCAATATTATTAATATATCCACATATCATGTGCAATAACAACTCGTTTACAAATCCCAGCACTAATATCACCTTATCACATCTAAACTCCATTTCACGTATTGTAAAGAAGATGCTCCTATCTATGCATATGTATATGTGTATAGGTATGTGTGTACATATGGGTATGCGTGTGTATATATATATATATATATATATATATATATATATATATATGTACACAACAAAAATATAAACGCATCACTTTTGGTTTTGCTCCCATTTTGCATGAGATGAACTCAAAGATCTAAAACTTTTCCACATACACAATACACAATAGTTTTCTGATGTCAATGTTGTGGATCGAGTGGCCCATGGTGGCGGTGGGGTTATGGTATGGGCAGGCGTCTGTTATGGACGAAGAACACAGGTGCATTTTATTGATGGCATTTTGAATGCACAGAGATACCGTGACGAGATCCTGAGGCCCATTGTTGTGCCAACATCCAAGAACATCACATCATGTTACAGCAGGATAATGCACGGCCCCATGTTGCAAGGATCTATACACAATTCTTGGAAGCTGAAAATGTCCCAGTTCTTGCATGGCCGGCATACTCACCGGACATGTCACCCATTGAGCATGTTTGGGATGCTCTGGACCGGCGTATATGACAGCGTGTACCAGTTCCTGCCAATATCCAGCAACTTCGCACAGCCATTGAAGAGGAGTGGACCAACATTCCACAGGCCACAATTGACAACCTGATCAACTCTATGCAAAGGAGATGTGTTGCACTGCATGAGGCAAATGGTGGTCACACCAGATACTGACTGGTATCCCCCCCCCCCCAATAAAACAAAACTGCACCTTTCAGAGTGGCTTTTTATTGTGGACAGTCTAAGGCACACCTGTGCACTAATCATGGTGTCTAATCAGCATCTTGATATGGCACACCTGTGAGGTGGGATGGATTATCTCAGCAAAGGAGAAGTGCTCACTATCACAAATTTAGACTGGTTCGTGAACAATATTTGAGGGAAATGGTGATATTGTGTATGTGGGAAAAGTTTTAGATCTTTGAGTTCATCTCATACAAAATGGGAGCAAAACCAAAAGTGTTGCGTTTATATTTTTGTTGAGTGTATGTATAGTGAGGAATATTTGAATACTTGAGGAATATTCATTCATTCATTCATCTTCTACCGCTTAGTCCAATTAAGGGTCGCGGGGGGCTGGAGCCTATCCCAGCAGTCATAGAGCACGAGGTGGGGTACACCCAGGACAGGACGCCAGTCTGTCGCAGGACCACAAATAGACAAACAAACACAGACACACACACCTACGGACAATTTTAAAGATTCCAATCCACCTAACCCGCATGTCTTTGGACGTGGGAGGAAACCGGAGCACCCGGAGGAAACCCACGCAAACAAGGGGAGAACATGCAAACTCCACACAGAAAGGCCACGGGAATTGAACCCATGACCTTCTCGCTGTGAGGCAACAGTGCTAAGTCACTAATCTAAAAAAAACATCCGGAAATCACAATGTATGATTTTTAATAATTTATTTGTATGTTACTGCTGCAAATAAGTATTTGAACACCTGTGAAAATCAATGTTAATATTTGGTACTGTAGCCTTTTTTTTTTTTTTTGCAATTACAGAGGTCAAACGTTTCCTGTAGTTTTTCACCAGGTTTTCACACACTGCAGCAGGGATTTTGGTCCACTCATCCATACAGATCTTCTCCAAATCTTTCAGGTTTGGAGTTTCAGCTCCCTCCAAAGATTTTCTATTGAGTTCAGGTCTGGAGACTGGCCAGGCCACTCCAGGACCTTGAAATGCTTCTTACAGAGCCCCTCCTTAGTTGCCCTGGCTGTGTGTTTGGGGTCATTGCCATGCTGGAAGACCCAGCCATGACCCATCTTCAATGCTCTTACTGAGGGAAGGAGGTTGTTTGACAAAATCTCGCAATACATGACCCCATCCATCCTCCCTTCAATATGGTGCAGTCGTCCTGTCCCCTTTGCAGAAGAGCACCCCCAGAGTATGATGTTTCCACCCTCATGCTTCACAGTTGGGATGGTTTTCTTGGGGTTGTTCTCATCCTCTAAACATGGTAAGTGGAGTTGATTCCAAAAAGCTCAATTCTGGTCTCATCTGACCACATGACCTTCTCCCATGCCTCCTCTGGATCATCCAGATGGTCACTGGTGAACTTCAAACGGGCCTGGACATGTGCTGGCTTGAGCAGGGGGACCTTGCTGCCCTGCAGGATTTTAAACCATGACAGCATCATGTGTTACTACTGTAATCTTTGTGACTGTGGTCCCACCTCTCTTCAGGTCATTGACCAGGTCCTCCTGTGTAGTTCTGAGCTTTCTCAGAATCATCCTTACCCCACAAAGTGAGATCTTGCATGGAATCCCAGACCGAGGGAGATTGACAGTCATCTTGTGTTTCTTCCACTTTCTAATAAATAATCATAACAGTTGTTGCCGCCTACCAAGCTGCTTGCTTGTTGTCCTGTAGTCCATCCCAGCCTTGTGCAGGTCTACAGTTTTGTCCCTGGTGTCCTTAGACCGCTCTTTGGTCTTGGCTATGGTGGACAGGTTGGAGTATGATTGATTGAGTGTGTGAACAGGTGTCTTTTATACAGGTAACAAGTTCAAACAGGTGCAATTAATACAGGTAAAGAGTACAGAATAAGAGGGCTTCTTAAAGAAAAATTAACAGGTCTGTGAGAGCCAGAATTTTTGCTGGTTGGTAGGTGTTCAAATAGTTATTTGCAGCAGTAACATACAAAAAAATTATTAAAGAATCATACATTGTGATTTCCGGATTTTTTTTTAGATTATGACCCCTCCATGATTTTTAAGTGGGAGAACTTGCAAAATCACAGGATGTTCAAATACTTATTTTCCTCACTGTATACTGTACATACGTATATAGGTATGTACGTGGGTGTATATATATATATATATATTCCATTTCTACCTCATTTCTTATGTCTTGTACTATTGCACGTATGTGAGTGCGTGTGTGTGTATATATATATATATATATATATATATATATATATATATATATATATATATATATGTATACATACATACATATTCCATTTCTACCTCATTTCTTATGTCTTGTACTGTTGCAACAATTATTACTGCTTTGCACATGCTGTTCGATGAACATTTTCCTCTACTTGCACCCACCTTGTGTATTGTCTTAAGAGCTGACGTAACGTGAATTTCTCCTCTGTGAGATCAATAAAGTTTATCTATCTATATTTTAGATCTCGTGTTGTCTTATGGTTTGTCTGTGTCTGTCAATGAAATCTGTGCTACTCTGTGCATTTCTGATCATCTACCTGTGTTGTTCACTTTGACACTTCCGTGTTCGGTGGAAAAACCACCTGCCCCTGAGTGCCACTGGTGTACTATTAACCTTTTGACTGCCACACAGTTTTCCACTATTTTGAATTATACTTTTTGTGTACACTTGATAGAAAATGTGCTCTCAGTGTTGATGAGATTCTGTCTGTTTTTAACTCCACATGTACAGACATCTTGGAGTGTATTGCTCCTCTTAGGCCAAGGCGCTCTAAACAACTCTCTCAATGCGCACTCTCAGACGCGTTGAGAGAAAGTGGAAAAAAGCTGATCTCACTGTATCTAGACAAATCCTTCATAGCTGTCTGGCTGATTATCAAACAGCCATTAAAACTGCCAAGACTGCTTATTTCTCCACCTTAGTCTCAAATAATGCCACAAGCCCCTCTTGTGCCAATGCCTACCCTCAGCAATAATTTTTTTTACAATTTTTCATCAAAAAAGTGTCTATCATCAGACCAGCTCACCCAGGTAGGCCTATCACGGACCCTGATCTTTCTTTGTGCCAGTGTTGTATAGTAACAAAGTAAAAATTCTTCACTACTGTACTTAAGTACGTTTTGGGAGACTTTGTACTTTGAGTTTTTTTAATTCAGCTTACTTTCACTTTTACTTCACTACATTTCCGAACTTAATTGCATACTACTACTCCGATACATTTTCTATTTGCCATGCCGTTACTCGTTACACACACACACAAAAAAGAAGCCATGTCTGGTAGGCTTTTTTGCAGTTGCGCAGTTGGGGGGTGTTTGTCAGGAAAATGCTAATTTCTCTACATTGATTACAGACCTGCAGCGGGTCTGTAATCAATTTTTCTGCAACGCGGCTTTGCTTTGAACCTTGAACCAATCGAAGCAGTGATTCGCAGGTCGAAGAAGTGTTTCGATCTACGATTCGTGGATTGATTGGTTTATTTCGCTTTATCCTAATTTTTCCCCGCTAAAACCCTGAAGAGCATATGTCTGTGAGTAATATTTAATATTTTTATGTTAAACCGACCTGTTATGGTCTTCTGAAATAGTTGATAGATGTATTTTATAACTTAAAAATGGGACCGATGCTAACGCGTTAGCATGACTATGGCGTTTTCAATGTTAAAGTTAGCATTAAGCTGTTTGTATCAGTACGTTTGTGTTGATTTGTTTTCTGTATAATTAATAGCTCAGTGTTCGTTGTCGTAAAAGAGTCGAATTGTAATTTTTTTAATTTATTTTTATTCATATATTATAGCAACAACAATAATAGTCTACATAATAGACAATAATAGTCAATAATAATAGACTAATAATAATGTTACAATACAATTTTAGACAAAGAGACAAAAAGAACCTAATGAAACAAAACACAACAGAAAAGATAAAACCATGGAACAATGAAAATAAATAAATACATATAGAAATAAATAACTTTCCTATGAACACCTAGAGAGTAGCCTATTCTCGTTTAGGTTTTGAAACCTTGTTTCTGAAGTGTTTTTGTGTGATATGCACAATTTTCAGTACTTTGACTAATACTACCAGTCATTTACAAGCCTAGATAAACTTTGTAATATAAAAAAAAAAAAAATCAGTCCGCTTTTGATTATTAACATTTACTTGTACTGATTTACTTGTACTTTGATTAAAAAGAAAAATCTTGATCCCTCTATCATTTTGAATTTTAGGCCTATATCGGAGATTCCCTTTTTATCCATTTTTTTTTTAGAGAGAGGTCTACTTCCAGTTGCAGTCATTTTTAGCTTAGCACATTTATGAAAACTTTCAGTCTGGTTTCAAACCCAGACACAGCACTGAAACTGCTCTGCTGACAGTTTTTAATGATTTGACTTTAGCTTCTGACTCAAGTAGTCCTGCCGTCCTAATGCTTTTAGACCTGATAGCCGCCTTTGACACAGTGGACCACGTGATCTTGCTGCGTCATCTCGAGCAGTGTGTGGAGATTATGGGCTCTGCTCTCAGCTGGTTCAGTTCCCACCTCACAGAGCGGAGCTTTTCTGTGCAGTTGGGACACTTTTTCTTCAGATGTGGCCCCACTGACCTGTGGAGTCCCCCCAGGCTCAATACTCAGCCCTATTCTTTTTCTTTAGTATATGTTGCCCCTAGGCAGTGTTTTTCAAAAATACCAAATTCTTTTCAATTGTTTTTAAAGCTCTCAATCGCCTGGCCCCTGTCTACCTTTCCAAGCTCCTGTCATATCTTCAACATCTTTAAAAGGCTTTGAGGGGGGTTAGTGACAGAAAGTCTGTAGACATAACAGGTCTTCTTCTGGCCGTCTGTTGTGTGGGCCGCCAGAAGAGGAGGTACTGCTGGCCCACCACCAGAGGGCGGGCTTCAGGCACGAGAGGGCGCTGCCGCCACGGACACAACCGGGAGTGACAGCTGTCACACATCAACTCATGACAGTTGTCACCCATCATTTCATCACTCCATAAAAGCCGGATGTCATCTCCACCTCGCTGCCGAGATATCATCTACCTGTGAAGGTAATTCTCTGCTAAACTGAAAACATTGACTAACAGTCTGAACTTCTTTGCAGCCGTTTTCCTGTAAGTGTTTCCTTATCTGAGGGATTGGCGTTTGGTGTGATCAGCGACGGCTTCGCTTCACCCCCCAACCAGATAAGTGGTTGACAGGAGCTGCACGTGTGTGTGATTAGAGGTGGAGGTGACTTTCCACCTTCTGACTGTTTTTGTTACTGGGTGTGCACACACCCACATCTCACTGTTTGTGCTCCTCGCCAGCAGTACCAGATCCGACAGTCGGGGACGGTGATCACCTGGGAATTCGGGACTTGGCGGCTCCAGTATTCTCCGGGTTCTGTGGCGGTGGAAATCGTGTGGTTCCGGCTCTTATCAGGACAGACGTCTTCTATCCTCGAGCCTGCCCACACGTCACCTTGGTGTATTGACTGCTGTCAGATTCTGTGATTGTCTGTATCATCGTTGTGCACATTCACAACATTAAATTGTTACCTTTTGGCTCATCTATTGACCGTTCATTTGCGCCCCCTGTTGTGGGTCCGTGTCACTACACTTTCCCCAACTTTCGGCCAACGTCATGGAACCCGAGGGACGTCAACCATCTGTTGGACAGCCAATGGAAGAGCAGGGTGCACAGGCGTCGGCTGGAGGCGTGATTGGTGAGTTGCAGCACATCCTCACCGCCTTTACCGCTCGGATGGACCTGATGACCGAGCAAAACATCATCCTTAATCGCAGGATGGAGGCCTTCACCGGTGGAAGCGCGCGCTCAGGGCGCTGCTGCAGCTCCTCCTCCTGCCGACCCGGTGCCGAATACAGACATTCCACTGGTCATTCAACGACCCCCCGCACCATCCCCTGAAGCATACATAAGCCCCCCAGAGCCGTACGGAGGTTGTGTGGAGACGTGCGCGGACTTTCTTATGCAGTGTTCGCTCGTCTTTGCACAGCGTCCCGTGATGTACGCGTCTGACGCCAGTAAGGTGGCTTACGTGATTAATTTGCTTCGAGGTAAGGCACGCGCTTGGGCTACAGCGCTTTGGGAACAAGGTTCACGGCTCCTTGCCTCTTATACTGGGTTTGTGAGGGAGCTCAGAACTGTTTTTGATCACCCCAACAGAGGCGAAACCGCGTCCACCGTGCTGCTGTCAATGAGACAGGGGCGCCGGAGTGCAGCCGAATATGCAGTCGACTTCCGCATCACGGCTGCGAGATCCGGCTGGAATATGACTGCGCTCCGCGCCGCCTTCATAAACGGACTGTCGTCGGTCCTGAAGGAGCACCTGGTGACTAAGGAGGAACCGCGGGATTTGGCTGAGCTTATCGATTTGGTTATACGATTGGACAATCGGTTAGAAGAACGCCGACGGGAGCGAGGCGAAGGGCGTGGTCAGGCACAAGCCGTCCCTCTTCCTCCCGGGTCCGAAAGAGAGCTGTCTTCCCCACGCTCCACAGCCACAGCGCTCCGTGTGGCTACAGCTCCCCCTGCTGACGATGCTAGGGACACGAGCAGGGCCACATTCAGACAGAGGAGGCTGATCCGCGGGGAGTGCTTTGTCTGCGGCTCGAGTGAGCATCAGCAGAGAGTCTGCCCCAAACGGTCAAAACACAAACGCCCGCCCTTAGAGACTGGGCTGAGAGGGGGTCAAAACATTCACGTGGGTCATACACATCTTTCAACACGACTCCCAGTTACAATCCTGAGCGGGGATTTAACCCTTCAAGTCCCAGCACTGGTGGACACGGGGTCAGAAGGGAATCTGCTGGATAGCAGATGGGCAAGGGAGGCAGGGCTCCCTCTGGTGGTGCTTTCTTCGCCAGTGAAGGTGCGAGCACTAGATGGCACTCTTATCCCTTTTATCACACACAAGACACTACCTGTAACCCTGGTAGTGTCTGGGAATCACCGGGAGGAGATTGAGTTTTTTGTAACTCCTTCTACCTCCCGCGTGATTTTGGGCTTCCCATGGATGATTAAACACAATCCCCGGATTGATTGGCCATCTGGGGTTGTGGCTCAGTGGAGCGAAACCTGCCACAGGAATTGTTTAGGATCCTCGGTTCCTCCCGGTGTAAACGCTAATGAGGAGGTTAAAGTCCCTCCCAATCTGACAGCGGTGACGGTTGAGTACCACGATCTTGCTGATGTCTTCAGCAAGGATCTGGCGCTCACCCTTCCCCCGCACCGTCTGTACGATTGTGCCATTGATTTGGTCCCGGGCGTTGAGTTCCTGTCCAGCAGGCTGTACAATCTCTCACGTCCCGAGCGCGAATCAATGGAGACCTACATCCGGGACTCATTAGCTGCCGGGTTGATCCGGAATTCCGCCTCCCCGATGGGTGCAGGTTTCTTTTTTGTGGGCAAGAAAGATGGCGGACTCCGTCCATGCATTGATTACAGGGGGCTGAACGACATAACGGTTCGTAATCAATACCCTTTACCCCTGTTGGATTCAGTGTTCACGCCCCTGCATGGAGCCCAAATTTTCACCAAACTGGACCTCAGGAATGCGTACCACCAAATGGAAGACGGCATTCAACACCCCATTAGGTCATTTTGAGTACCTGGTCATGCCGTTCGGCCTCACTAACGCCCATCCATCCGTCCATGGAGGCCGACGTCCGGAAGTATGTCCAGGCCTGCGCCACCTGTGCCAGGGGCAAGGCAGACCACTCCAAGACACAAGGACTTCTGCAACCGCTTCCGGTGCCTCGTCGCCCCTGGTCTCACATTGGCCTGGACTTTGTCACGGGCCTCCCGCCGTCCCAGGGCATGACGACCATCTTCACGATAGTGGACCATTTCTCCAAGGCGGCCCACTTTGTGGCCCTCCCGAAGCTCCTTACGGCCCAGGAGACAGCAGACCTCCTGGTCCACCACGTCGTACGTCTGCATGGGATACCAACTGACATTGTCTCGGACCGTGGTCCTCAGTTCTCCTCACAGGTTTGGAGGAGTTTCTGCAGAGAACTGGGGGCCAAAGTGAGCCTCTCGTCTGGGTATCACCCTCAGACGAATGGACAGGCAGAGCGGGCCAACCAAGAACTTGAACAGGCCCTCCGCTGTGTTACATCCGCGCACCCGTCGGCCTGGAGTCACCATCTGGCTTGGATTGAGTACGCCCATACCAGCCAAGTGTCCTCTGCCACCGGCGTCTCCCCATTTGAGGTGTGTCTGGGGTACCAGCCCCCATTGTTCCCCGTGGTGGAGGGAGAGGTCGTGTGCCCTCGGTCCAGGCCCACCTGCGAAGATGCCGTCGGGTGTGGCGCACCGCCCGTTCTGCCTTGTTGAAGGCCCGGACGAGGGCTAAGGCCCATGCAGACCGCCGGCGTTCCCCGGCCCCTGCTTACCAGCCCGGGCAGGAGGTGTGGCTTTCAACGTCCCCCTCCAAGTGGACTCACCCAAACTCAAGGACAGGTATATTGGTCCATTCAAGATCCTCAAAGTCCTCAGTCCGGCCGCAGTGAAGCTCCAGCTCCCAGCTTCACTGCGGGTCCACCCGGTTTTTCATGTTTCCCGGATCAAGCCACACCACACCTCACCCCTCTGTGCTCCTGGACCAGCGCCGCCTCCTGCCCAGATCATCGATGGGGAGCCTGCATGGACGGTTCGTAGGCTCCTGGACGTCCGTCAGAAGGGCCGGGGGTTTCAGTATCTGGTGGATTGGGAGGGGTATGGACCTGAAGAACGCTCCTGGGTGAAGAGGAGCTTCATCCTGGACCCGGACCTCCTGGCCGACTTCTACCGACGTCACCCGGACAAGCCTGGTCAGGCGCCAGGAGGCGCCCGTTGAGGGGGGGGTCCTGTTTTGTGGGCCGCCAGAAGAGGAGGTACTGCTGGCCCACCACCAGAGGGCGCCCTGCCTGAAGTGCGGGCTTCAGGCACGAGAGGGCGCTGCCGCTACGGACACAACCGGGAGTGACAGCTGTCACACATCAACTCATGACAGCTGTCACCCATCATTTCATCACTCCATAAAAGCCGGATGTCCTCTCCACCTCGCTGCCGAGATATCATCTACCTGTGAAGGTAATTCTCTGCTAAACTGAAAACATTGACTAACAGTCTGAACTTCTTTGCAGCCGTTTTCCTGTAAGTGTTTCCTTATCTGTGGGATTGGCGTTTGGTGTGATCAGCGACGGCTTCGCTTCACCCCCCAACCAGATAAGTGGTTGACAGGAGCTGCACGTGTGTGTGATTAGAGGTGGAGGTGACTTTCCACCTTCTGACTGTTTTTGTTACTGGGTGTGCACACACCCACATCTCACTGTTTGTGCTCCTCGCCAGCAGTACCAGATCCGACAGTCGGGGACGGTGATGACCTGGGAATTCGGGACTTGGCGGCTCCAGTATTCTCCGGGTTCTGTGGCAGTGGAAATCGTGTGGTTCCGGCTCTTATCAGGACAGACGTCTTCTAGCCTCAAGCCTGCCCACACGTCACCTTGGTGTATTGACTGCTGTCAGATTCTGTGATTGTCTGTATCATCGTTGTGCACATTCACAACATTAAATTGTTACCTTTTGGCTCATCTATTGACCGTTCATTTGCGCCCCCTGTTGTGGGTCCGTGTCACTACACTTTCCCCAACACCGTCTCTCCAAACCCGTGCTATCGCCTGAGGGATCAACCCTTGAGACTTTAAAATCTTCTTTAAAAACTCACCTCTTTTCTACAGCGTTCCCCATATGTACATTTTTATTTTCTTTAATTCCATTTTTATTTTACTTTACTTTTTTATTGTCTGCTGTATGAATGAATGAATGATTTACTGTCATTACAACAAGTGCAACAAAATTATCTTCACACCCAATTACCTCAGAAATACAGCAATTAATCCACAATTATTACTGATTGAATGTAATAATGGCACACAATCAGAATTAAAACAACCGCACATATACATTTGATTTGTTTATGTATGCTAAACTTTGAAGCAGTCCGTCATCCAAATTGAGGCAAAGTGAGTGTAGGCCACAGTGGAGGCCTGCACAGCCGAGGTTGGGGGTGGGGTGCTGCAGCTGTGCCGAGCGGCCTCCCGGAGTGGCAGAGTGGAGGCTGGGGTCTGGCGGGAGCGGGGACAGAAACAAAAGTAGGGGTGGGGGGGGTGGGGTATGCGTCATGTGTGCAGATGAGTTCATATCAGTCTCTGTTCATGTGTGCGTAGAGTCCAACTCAGTCTCACGGCATGTCATGAATACCTTGTGAGTTAAAAAAAAAACCCTGTGATGAAAATTTGAATCATTTCGTGATGGGAGCACGAAAAAAAAGTGAGACCGGGCTGTAGAGTCTGTAGGAGAGGGCAAATGGAGACGGAGCCACATGCTTCAGCAAGGCAGTTGAAATCTTTCTGGAGGCAAACAGCGGGGCATTTTGACCTTCGGTAGATGATGAGGCTGCCATGTTTGAGTTAGGCAGAGAGACACAGAATTCCAATACGGCCTCTCTTTAACCGTCCAGATCCAATTGTGACTATTCACTGGTCTCCAACATCAATTCCTTTGCAGGGCAGAGAAACTGCTCCGTGATAGTTTCCACTTGCATTTAAGTTCAAAAGTTAATGCAGTCTGAGATTGTACCACCCTGCCCACCTCGTTAATCATGACGGACAGATGTGGGTTTGTGGTTTTGGTAGCAGCCGTCTTGCCATTTTTCCGGTAGGTCAAGGCAGCGTCTAATCAGCAAAAGCCCTCCTACCATAAAGGTAAATAAGAATAAATCCTTGACGTCTTCCACGGACAGTTGTGCCAAGCACGCGATGCGCCACTTCTCCCAGGTGTTGAGAACAAAGCCCGCAGGATAGGTTCCATCTGGGCACACAGGGTCCCCCAACCCTGATTCCTTGTTGAAAAAATGGAGTCAATAGCGTTGAGAGACCAGCTGATCAATTCCATGGTTATTCCAAATATAGTTTGAAGAATACACAGTCTGGTGAAGTTGAGACTTTTGAAGGTTGGGGCAGAGATAGAGACAAACACACAAGGAGAGGAGAGAGGAGGAGATGCAACCACCCTCGCTGGAGTCCCAAGCTATAACTATATAGCTGTAATTTTTATTGTTGTTTTAAACTCTTATTTATTTATTATTGGGCGTAACCCGGTGCCCATTTTTACTGTACAGCACTTTGGTTAACTGCTCTCATTTTAAATGTGCTTTTGAAATAAAGTTTGAGTTGAGTTACATAATGTGAACTGAAGAACTGATAAGTGCATCATTAAGCAAAAAGGCTATTGATGTCAGTGGATCGAATCATTTATCGATTCTTAATAGGAACCGGTTTTCTATACCCATCCCTACTCAGCATCTCAACTGCTGAAACCAGGAAATCCACTGATCCCACAAATATCACAACAGTATCTGAAAAGTCAAGACCAGAAAAACCTTCCTGAGCAACAAAGGCACTGGAGCCACCGTGCAGTACCAGAAGTTGTCTCTGATGTAGCCCAGAAGAGGTCAGAGATGGACTCTACTCCCCACATTATTCACAGCATCTGTGGCTACGAGGTCCTGCACAAATACGTCCCAGAGAGCAACAGAGTGAAATGCTTTGTGAAAATCAGCGGGTTAAAATGAAGCATTGCCCGTATCAACGCGAGTACTTAGTGAGTACTCACAGAGCTAGTTAAGGTTAGAGGTCAAGGTCCTGAACTGGGCTCAGTGGCCAGAACAGGATTCACTTGGTTCTTGGTCATGATCCAGCAGAAACTCAGTCTAACCTCATGGTTATCCATTAAGTGTTGGGGAGACGGACGAGGGATAGTTATCCCAGGTATTGACTGAAGGTACTGCCTTGACCTAGATGAGAATCTAATCAGGGATCAGGTGTCATTAATTATTACCACATTGTAGCTGTTCAGTCAGCCATAGACAGAACATTACAGACTGACAAAACACGAAAGAAAGAAGACCCCAAGAAGGTCTAAGTGGCAAACCAGGCAACAAATCACTACAATAATCTTACCAGAAAGTTTCTGTGTAGGCTCTCAGTTGTCCAGGTGGTTTCCATAGTAGAGAAGCTTGAATCTTCGACTGGACTGGGTTGCTTGACGCGAGGACGTTTCGCTTCAAATCGCAGAAGCTTCCTCAGGTAAAATTCTTGCTCTGGAAGTCTGACTTCTGTCTGACTCTTGTAGAGAAGAAATCTTCTCTACAAGAGAAGAATTTCTCTCTCTTCTCTTCTGCTCTCTTCTCTTCTTTCTCTTCTCTTCCAGAGCAAGAATTTTAGCTGAGGAAGCTTCTGCGATTTGAAGCGAAACGTCCTCGCATCAAGCAACCCAGTCTAGTCGAAGATTCAAGCTTCTCTACTACTTACCAGAAAGCTGAGGCTCCACAGACTTTGGGCAGTATCCAGCTGGAAACAGCTCTAGTGACCCCTGGAAACCTTCATCACGCTGCACACACTTGTCATAAATGAGGCCTGGATCTGCAACACAGAGGTTGGCAAATGTCAGGTCTTCAATCTCCTAAGAAACAAGAGTGCTCTGAGAGCACAATATCCCCCCTGGCAAATGCTGCTTTGGTAGAAGTGGTTGCTACATTCTGATAACAGTTCAAGGACTTGTACCAATTTTCACAAAATTCCTCCTAAATAAGTGAGAAGTTGATTTCAGTATGCAGACACCCACACATGAAACTGACAGTGTCTCGGTTTGAAGGGTCATAACTCTGCCAAAATGTGTCAGTCTTGTACAATATTACAATATGTGTATTATCAACCTATAACAAGGAGTTGTGCTAAGTTTCCCAAAATTCTTCCTAAAAATGTAAGAGGAGTTGATTTCAAAATGCAGGCACCAACTCATGAAGCTGACGGAGTCTAGATTTTTTATTTTTTTTTCTTTAACAGTGATGTGGTGGTCCTTGAAGAAAATTTTGACATATTACATGTTGTTGTTCATTCGGCTGCTCCCGATTTTTGTTCGGGGTCGCCACAGCGGATACAGCCAGATCCGCCTTGGTAATTGGTATAAGTTTTACGCTGGATGCCCTTCCTGACGCAACTCCAGTTTCACCTGGAGAAACACACACAGCCACTGGTGTTCCAAAGAGGTCTCCTGTCATGATTTCGGCCTGATCTGGGGTTTGATTTGGGTTTTCCCCTCTTTCTTTTTCCCCCTTCACATGCCCCGGTCTTGATTTACTAGTTATTTTATTTTCATCATGTGATTATTCTCTGTTCTGTTTTGATTTGTCACTTTGTTTTCTTTGTTACTTGTTTCTTTGGCTTTTCATTTTGTTC
Source organism: Thalassophryne amazonica (assembly GCF_902500255.1). NCBI lineage: Eukaryota > Metazoa > Chordata > Actinopteri > Batrachoidiformes > Batrachoididae > Thalassophryne > Thalassophryne amazonica. The sequence goes on along the minus strand of NC_047112.1, from coordinate 66,555,255 downwards.
TAGTTTTCTTCAGTCAGTTGTGTTTTTATTTATTGTCTAATTTATCACTTGTTTTATTTGGTTCCTCTCATTTGTAATATTTGTTGTACAGTTAGCTCAGGATTTGTTTTCAGTTATTATTTAGTCCCTGCTTTTTATGGTTTGTCTTACCACCTTGTTAAGTCAGTTTTGGTTTAATTTTGTATTTATCTCCATTTTCTCATGCAGTTTTCATTAGGTTATCACTTGTTTATTTTACTATTAATACTTGTTTAGTTTTGCTTTACTATCTATGCTCCATGTTTTCTGATCAGTTTGTCATGTTCCAGTTTGGTGTATTTGTCTTCAGTTGTAGTTCTGTTCCTGTTCTCTGTTTCACTCCACGCCCTGCATCTGCTCTGTTCTCATCCCTCTCACATCTCTGTCTGTGTTGTCACGTCACTCCACTAGCTTTGTGCCCTGCTCTCGCACTTTGTTCCAGTCTGCTTTGCGTTCTCACTTACTCACGCTCTTGGCACCTGTTCAGATATCTTTGTCTATTACATCACTCCACTTTGCACACTCCCTTCCTCACCATCTTGTCCCATCCATACTCTTTGTTCACTAGCCACACCCCCTTCTAGATTATTCCTCACATGCACCTTGTTATCAATATTTAATCTCCACCCAGCCACCACACATTTGCCAGTTTGTTGTTGCTCTATGCACACATCTCAGCCTGTGTTATTTGTCCTGAGTTCTTGCCTTGCCGTGTACCGTGTTTTGCTCTGTTCTCCTCAACCACGCCTTTTTGCCTCACCCTTGATAACTGTGTTTGCTCATCCCTTTGAACCCTGCCTGAATATGACTGCGTTCTTACCAAACCCATATTGTGCTTCTGCTCCGCTGACTGATCATCTGTGTGCTGAACCTGAGGCTGGAATAAAGACGATGATTACTCACAGGCCTAAACCAAGTCTGGGAGTCTGCTTCGCGCGTCCAACCGCTCCTGGTGTCAGGCAACCGCCCCTCCTTACATCTACCATCCAAGTACTAACCAGATCCTGCTCTGCTTAGCTTCTGAGATCTGACAGGATCAGCTTGACACAGAGTAGACCGGCTGCTTTGACATATTACATGTAATTTGGTGTAATATGGTGCAATTAATAAACTAAATGAGCGATATTTGTCAATCCCATTTTAGTCATAAAAAGCATATTTTCCTATATTGGCAAGATGACAGAACTATAATCCACATTATTATTACTTTACCGAGGTGTTGCTAGGCCGGTAGCGTAGATTTCCATCTACGCTACCTGGCTATACCCACCCGCTGTGCGTAAACAAATGACGTCATAGTGCGCAGCCCAAGAACTGTCAGCAGAGGAAAAGATAAAAAGGCAAGAAGTGTGTGTTGGTCCCAATATGGATATTCCGGATGATGTTCTCATGGATAGTACGACAATGAACAGCAGCCAAAGCAGCCAGCTTGATGAGGACGCACTGCCGAATTTGGAGAGCAGTGCGCGCCAGCCAACACGACAAAAGTTAAAGTGAGCCAACTTTACGTGTTACGTGTTGTGTATCTCAGTAAGTGATAATAATGCAAATAACATGCATTTGTCGTGCGGTATGCATTTTGTGAGTCCCTCCATTCATGCCGCCGCCCGCAATGACAGATATTCGCCCTCATCTAACTCAGGCAAATATCTGTCATTTTGGGCGACTGGGCATGGACGTCGGGCCTCTGAAAATTAATACCGCCCTTCAAAAGCATGTTATTGTATTATTATTACTATTATTAGAGGAATACGAGGGCTGTCCATAAAGTATAGGTCCTTTTTATTTTTTTCAAAAACTATATGGATTTCATTCATATGTTTTTACGTCAGACATGCTTGAACCCTCGTGCGCATGCGTGAGTTTTTCCACGCCTGTCGGTGACGTCATTCGTCTGTGAGCACTCCTTGTGGGAGGAGTTGTTCAGCCCCTCGTCGGAATTCCTTTGTCTGAGAAGTTGCTGAGAGACTGGCGCTTTGTTTGATCAAAATTTTTTCTAAACCTGTGAGACACATCGAAGTGGACACGGTTCGAAAAATTAAGTTGGTTTTCGGTAAAAATTTTAACACCTGATGAGAGATTTTGAGGTGATACTGTCGCTTTAAGGACTTCCCACGGAGCGAGAGGTCGTGCAGCGCTCTCAGCCGCCGTCGTCAGCCTGTTTCAAGCTGAAAACCTCCACATTTCAGGCTCTATTGATCCAGGACGTCGAGAGAGAACAGAGAAGTTTCAGAAGAAGTCGGTTTCAGCATTTTATCCGGATATTCCACTGTTAAAGGAGATTTTTTTAATGAAAGACGTGCAGGCGGATTGCAGCGTCGGCTCGCAGCCGCTGCGACGCTCCGCCACAGGAAAAACACCTCTGTTGGAAGCCTTAAGGACAAGTTGGAACATGTCCAGCTGTTAAACAATTTCTCATATACTCACTCCACTGAAAGCCATCAAAAGCCGCCTGGATTTTAAAAATGGTTATCAACACGGGGGTGTTTTTCCTGTGCCGCCGCACCGCGTCGGCTGCGTCCCGACGCGTGGACCCGTCCGCACGTCTTTCATTAAAAAAATCTCCTTTAACAGTGGAATATCCGGATAAAATGCTGAAACCAACTTCTTCTGAAACTTCTCTGTTCTCTCACGACGTCCTGGATCAATAGAGCCTGAAATGTGGAGGTTTTAAGCTTGAAACAGGCTGACGACGGCGCCTGAGAGCGTTGCGCGACGTCTCGCACCGTGGGAAGTCCTTAAAGCGACAGTATCACCTCAAAATCTCTCATCAGCTGTTAAAATTTTTACCGAAAACCAGCTTAATTTTTCGAACCATGTCCACTTCGATGTGTCTCACAGGTTTAGAAAAAATTTTGATCAAACAAAGCGCCAGTCTCTCAGCAACTTCTCAGACAAAGGAATTCCGACGAGGGGCTGGACGACTCCTCCCACAAGGAGTGCTCACAGACGAATGACGTCACCGACAGGCGTGGAAAAACTCACGCATGCGCACGAGGGTTCAAGCATGTCTGACGTAAAAACATATGAATGAAATCCATATAGTTTTAAAAAAAATAAAAAGGACCTATACTTTATG
>NC_047112.1:66429658-66547158 GCF_902500255.1 Thalassophryne amazonica | reverse complement strand
GAGTCCTGACGAGCCGCAGCTGATAAGGGTGAGGTCCTGATAACCTCAGCAACACAGCCACTCAGTCCCAAATGCAAGCCACCTGGAAGGAAAAACAAAAGACAGAAACAAAAAGGCAGCCAGGCCCCCCAGCCATACAACAGAAACAAATTGTCACTAAACTTAAATAAAACAGGGATGAAATGGAGGTGTAAGAGTCACTAGGTGTTCACAGGAAACACTTATTTATTTCTATATGTATGTAAGTAAGTAAGTAAGTAAGTAAGCTTTATTTATAAAGCGCCTTTCACAGACCAGGGTCACAAAGCGCTGCACATGGCATACAAAAATAATCTAAAAATAACATACGAAAACAATAAAATACAATATTAGGCTAAAAAGCTAACTTAAAGAAATGCGTCTTTAGTTGCCTTCTAAAAGTATCTATACAATCCAGAGAACGAAGGGCACAGGGAAGCTCATTCCAGAGGCTAGGCGCCACTGCTTTAAAAGATCTGTCCCCGCGAGTTTTAAAACGGGTCCGAGGAACCATCAACAGGTTCTGATTGGACGACCTGAGGCTCCTGGAGGAAGCATAAGGCTGGATCAGGTCCCTGATGTACTCCGGTGCCTGTCCATGCAGAGCTCTAAAAGTCAATACCAGGATTTTGTAATGAATCCTGTAGGAGACAGGCAGCCAATGCAAAGTATTAAGAATAGGAGTAATATGGTCCCTCCTGCGGGTGCGGGTAAGCAGGCGCGCAGCAGAATTTTGCACAACCTGCAGGCGGGCCAACTCCTTCTTATTCAGACAGGTGAAGAGACTGTTACAATAATCCAAACACGATGAGACGAACGCATGAACAATCATCTCAAGCTCTTTTAAAGTCACCATCTTTCGGAGCTTAGAGATGTTCCGAATTTGGAAAAAACAGTTCTTAACCAGGTAATTTGTGTGCTGCTCCAAAGACATTCCTCCATCCAAAATGGCACCCAGGTTACGCAGGCTGTTTTTGACCGTACAGCTTAGGCTACCGAGATGCTGCTTAATTCCAGGTACAGCACTATCTGGTGCTACAATCAGAGTCTCAGTCTTATTGGAATTTAACTGCAGACTGTTCTCAGTGAGCCATTCCTTAATTTTGGCCAAACAATTTGTGAGAGAGCAGAGTTTCTGTGGCTCAGTTGTCTTAAAAGAGCAGTACAGCTGCAGATCATCGGCATACAAATGATAGGACACATCACTGAACTGCTGGATCAGCTTGCTGAGAGGAAGGAGATACAACGAGAACAAAACAGGTCCCAAGACCGATCCCTGTGGCACACCCCACAGAAGATCTGCAGATTCCGACACTGCATTGCCCACCATCACACTAAAAGTTCTACCAGTCAGGTAAGAGGTAAACCACTCTAAAACACAACCTGACATTCCAACCAAATTCCGCAATTGTTTATCAGAATGCCATGGTCAACGGTATCAAACGCCGAAGACAGATCAAACAGAACCAGCACAGAACATTTGCCAGTGTCAGCTGCCATCATCATGTCACTAGACACCTTCAACAGGGCTGTTTCAGTAGAATGAAACTCACGGTACCCAGATTGAAAAGTGTCATGGATGTTGTTAGCCTGCAAAAACGATCTCAATTGAGCACAGACTACCTTTCCAAGACTTTGGCCAAGAAAGGGGTTTTAGATATTGGCCTAAAGTTCTTGAGCTCTGTAGAATCCAATCCAGCTTTCTTTAACTGTGGTTCCACAATGGCATGTTTAAAATAACAGGGAAACACACCACTCGACAAAGATATTAAACATTTTAGCAATGTAGGGCCCGATGGAGTCAAATACATTCACAAACATCCAAAATACCAGAGGATGGCTTCACTTTATTCATGATGGTTGAGATGTCCTCTACAGTAACAGGCTCAAATGAGGCCCAGCACTGAGTGGGAGGTTCCCAGTGCTGGGGACCATGGCATGGAGGCAGGTTGTACTTTATAACTCTAACCTTATCAATAAAGAAATCCAGGAACTCCTCACAACTAGTTTTAGAGATAACAGGAGTGACGGCAGCAGGTGACACAAGAGAGTTGATTGTGTCAAAAAGCACTTTAGGATTTCTTTTATTGGAGGCAATCAGGCGATTAAAATAACTCGTCCTGGCCTCCTCTATCGTCTTATTTAAGGAAGATATTAAGTCTCTTAAATGTAGCCTGTGAACCTCCAGTTTTGTTGACTTCCATAGGCATTCAATCTGGTGACATGTTCTCCTTAGAGTCATAATCCCATCATTTATCCAAGGACAGAAACTTTCACGAGGAGCTTTATTAGCCTTAAGTGGTGCCACTTGATCCAAGATAGTGGCACAGTGGCTATTAAAGCTATTCATAAAACAATCAGTTTCAGTGAGATTACTAAAAAGTAAAGGGTTGAATTTATCACAGAAAAGCGTAGCTGTTGTCTCTGTGATAATTCTCCTTTCTGCCTTAGTAGAAACAGGTCGAGGCTCAGATGGCACCATCAAATCAAAGAAAACACAACAATGATCACTCAGAAGAACATCCTCCACACATACATTGGTAATTTCCAGGCCCAGTGCAAAAACCAGATCCAACGTGTGACCCTTGTTGTGAGTGGGACCTGACACATACTGTTTAAAATTAAAAGCCTCTGTCATAGTTATAAGCTCTCTTGCTGAAGTAGAAGAATCAACATCAATCTGGAAATTAAAATCACCCAAAATTAAGACCTTTTCCAATCTAATTATAGACGATAAAAAGTCAGTAAAAGCCTTAAGAAAAGTCCCAGCAGGGCCAGGAGGTCGATAGATCAAAATACTATAAAATTTATGTGAGGAACCAAGTTCCATCATGAGCACCTCAAAAGAGGGGTCGTGGCTCGTATCTCCCACGGTCACGTGAGGCACCACTGTACCGGTGAAACCCACGCTGCTCCCGAGATGTAAACACGGAAAACACGGACGGACCCGGGACCCAAGCGACTGGTCCATCGGGGACCCAGTGATGTCCAGGCTGAGTCCTGCAACACAGAGGAGTGGTGGGATGCATGAACAGGGCCGCACCGCCAGCCGTATGGCCCTGCAAGAGTGGAACTAGACGAAGCCACCTGTAGTTTCGGTATCCACGAGCCGCACGCCACACTCCTCGTCTGATCCGAACCTGGACACCCGCTCTGCAGCCTCTTCTCCTCTTTTTCAGACTACCTGGACGTCGCCACATCAGGTATTCCCGGGAGGAGGGGGAACACACAAACGGAGGTGGGAAAGTTTGCTTGTAGCTATCCCAGTCATGAAAGAGGCATTCCATTGTCTCTTTAATTTTAAAAAGAGAGTCGCGATCATAAATCTGTATTGCACTCACGCAATCGCTATCCGTCAAAGCTGATATGACAGCACACACAATCAGGAAAATAACAGAAAAACGCATGGTAACAGCAAGCAGCAGCCGTAACACACACAGGCGCCATCTTGTCTTGTCATGTATGTATGTATTTATTTATTTATTATTTATGTATGTTCTTGTTAGTTGGTTTATATTTTCTGATTTGTTTTTATTCAGGTTCTTGTCTCTTTCTCGAAAATTGTATATAATAACTAATCATTAAGATAGTTATTATTACTATATTGTTGTGGTTACTATTATTATTAATATATAAACAAAAATAATTTAAAAAATATTACAATTTGTAATACATTTCACCTTTTACGACAACAAACGCTGACAGCCTTATTATAAAGAAAACATGCACCCAAACGTGCTGACAGCTGCAACTGCTTAATGCTAACTTTAATATTGAAAATGCCATAGACCATGCTTAACATGTTAGCATCTGTCCCGACTCCCGTTTTTAAAGTTATAAAATATATCTATCAACTGTTTCAGAAGACCATAACAGATCGGTTTAACATAAAAAAGGTAAATAATACTCACAGAATACTTGCTCTTTAGGGTTTTAGCGGGGAAATATTAAGATAAGCAAAAGAAAAAAAAAAATGAATCAACGAAGCAATAGATCAAAGCCACTGCTGATTGATTACAGACCTGCTGCAGGGTCTGTAATCAATGTAGAGAAATTATCATTTTCCTGACAAACACCCCCAAAAACAAAAGCCACTCTGAAGGACTGGTAAGGGAATTGTTAAGCAAAAAGGTTATTGATGTCAGTGGATCGAATCATTTCTTAACGATACCCGAAAGGAACCGGTTCTCGATACCCATCCCTCAGGATGTGAAAACCTCAAAACTTAATGTCCACTGAGGTGTCTCATCAGAGTCAGAGACTTTACAAATATGAACATTGTGAAATCAGACCACAGACTAAATCCAAAGGCAGGCCAGGAAAAAAAAAATAACCCAGAAATGTTTGCCATGAAAGGAAAACCTGGATTTCCGGGAATTCCCAGAAAAACTCCCAATGGGCCAACCTGAATGTGTTAATAAATACCTTAGAATTATTATTGATTTCAAATGCTCAAACTCATTCCTGCTAATTGCCCGGTCACACGACACATGACGATAGCTGAACGTAGGAAAAACAAACAAAAAAAAAATATCACAAAGTCACAAATTGTCAAGAAAAAGTGGACAAATGAGCATGCACTTCTCCCATCACCGAAAAGCCTGCGAGTCCAGAGCGCAAAAAGAACGAAACAAAACAAAACGGAAACTAACAAAAGAAAAACGAAGTGAATGTGACCTTGATGCTTTGAACAAATCAAAACAAAAAAATTCATGAAGACCGTGACTTGACAGCGGGCATCAGAACCAGAGCACAGCCAGCCTCTGATCAATTTCTGCAGCCAGCCTGTGGTTGTCCATGCCACCTGCAGGCATGAGATCTGGTTGTCTTGACAAAAGGTTTGTCTTCACAACAACATGTGTGCACAACAGCTGTCCCAGCCAACAAACTGCTGAACGTATGTGCGCACACACAACTACACGTTCACACACGTTCCAGCCACAGATGGCTGGAACGTGTGTGAACAGTTAAAGTAGTTGACCAAACATTCTTGCCACTATGTTTCTGTATGAAAACATTGATTTTCGTCCCCCACATGGACGAGTCCGATCAGCTCATCGGAGCTTTATTAAAGACTGTTCAGATATCGCAATGTTCATGCAAGACGTCGGACTTGGAGTGGATGACAACCAAACGAAATGCTGACAGTACAGAAACTACGCAAATGATGAGGAACCGTCAACACTGAAAGCAAAACGGAATACGGACAAACTGAGGTTGTCGTCGGGATTCATTCACATTTTCAACAGTTTGAAAATTCTGATGAAGCGGCAAGCTACAGGAACGAACCTGGACGACAGTTAAACGATGTCTCTGAAAGTCAATGTAAGTCCAAATTTCTATGTTTCGTTTTGGCTTCGTGTCCTCGTGACCGGGGCTTAAGGTTACGTCAGGTCCGGTTTTACAGGAGTGATGACAGTCAGAAGTTTGGCAGGTCAATATGTTCTTGTTGAAATCATATCAACACAGTGACATGCTGTTAGTTAGAATCTTTTTTTTATCTGCACAGAAACTACATCTTGTAAAAAGCTAGCATCTTGTTATCCTGAAAGACGTAACAGCAAGGAGGCTCACCAGTCAGCCGCCAACCCAAGGTCTTGGTTTTTACATCATTCGCATTTGACCGTTAGCCACATGGCTTAGCATGATATGACATTTTTGATCAACGTAAGCACGCACATGGGAGGACCACTTCTTTATCGTGAATGTCAAAGGATGCCTACGAAAAACCTACTGTAACTATGTTCGGCTCAGACCGAGCTGCCACAAGCTCTGTCCATGAGAGAACCAGGTCTGATCAACTTAACTGAAATTAATAAAATGACCTTTTTGTAATCAACCCCATTCCAATGAAGTTGGGACATTGTGTAAAATGTAAATAAAACAGAATACAATGATTTGCAAATCCTCTTCACCTATATTCAGTTGAATACACCACAAAGGACAAGATATTTAATGTGCAAACTGATAGACTTTTTTTGTGCAAATATTTGCTCATTTTGAAATGGATGCTGCAGCACATTAAAAAAACAAAAAAAAAAACATGGCAGTGGCATGTTTACCACTGTGTACTCACCTTTCCTTCTAACAACACTCAATAATAAGCATTTGGGAACTGAGGACACCAATTGTTGAAGCTTTGTAGGTGGAAATTTTTCCCATTCTTGTTGTGTACGACTTCAGTTGTTAAACAGTCCGGGGTCTTCATTGTCGTATTTGCACCACACATTTTCAATGGGTGACAGGTCCAGGGCTGTAGGCAGGCCAGTCTAGTACCCGCACTCTTTTACTACAAAGCCACACTGTTGTAACACGTGCAGAATGTGACTTGGCATTGTCTTCCTCAAATAAGCAGGGACGTCCTTGAAAAAGACGTTGCTTGGATGGTAGCATGTGTTGCTCCAAAACCTGGATGTACCTTTCAGCATTGATGGTGCCATCACAGATGTGTAAGTTGCCCATGCCAAGGGCAGTAACACACCCCCATACCATCACAGATGCTGGCTTTTGAACTTTGGGCTGGTAACAATCTGGATGGCCTGTTCCTCTTTTGTCCGGAAGGAACACGACACCCATGATTTCCAAAAACAATTTGAAATGTGGACTCATCAGACCACAACAAACTTTTACACTGTGCATCTGTCCATTTCAAATGAGCTGAGGCCAGAGAAGGCGTCGGCGTTTCTGGATTTTCTTGATGTATTTGCTTCCGCTTTGCATGGTAGAGTTTTAACTTGCACTTGTAGATTAGTGACGAACTGTGTTAACATGACATAGTTTTCTGAAGTGTTCCTGAGCTCACGCAGTAAGATCCTTTACACAATGATGTGGGTTTTTATGCAGTGCGCCTGAGGGATCAAAGGTCACGGGCATTCAATGTTTGGTTTTCCGGCCTTGCCGCTTACGTGTAGAAACGTCTCCAGATTCTCTGAATCTTCAGATTATATTATGGACTGTAGATGATGGAATCCCTAAATATCTTGCAATTGAACATTGAAAAACATTATTCTGAAACTGTTGGACTATTTTTTTCATGTAGTTGTTCACAAAAGTGGTGATCCTCACCCCATCTCTGCTTGTGAAATGGCTGAGACTTTTGGGGATGCTCCTTTATACCCAAACATGACACTCACCTGTTTCCAATAGGTGTTATTTGAGCATTTATTCAACGTTCCCCAGTCTTTGTTTGTCCCTGTCCCAACTTTTTGAAATGCGTTGCAGGCATCCATTTCAAAATGAGCAAATATTTGCACAAAAACAAAGTTTATTCAGTTTGAACATTAAATATCTTGTCTTTGTGGTGTATTCAATTGAATATAGGTTGAAGAGGATTTGCAAATCATTGTATTCTGTTTTTATTTTCATTTTACACAACGTCCCAGTTCATTGGAATTGGGGTTGTAAGTCCAGGGATCAAGGATCCAGTGACCAATTTCATATTTATTTACTTCAAGACTCAATAAAATGTTGCTGACATAGAAAACCTGTAAAGCCTACTTTTAGTACACAGAAAATTCACAAGAGATATTGATAAGGGAATCGGATAATAAGGAATCAGATCGATAAGTAGAATTGATAATGGCATTGATATGGATAAAATCTTATCAATACCTATCCCTAGACCTAAAAGACATGGTGAGATGCTGAAGAGCTTCGCTCGTTCATGTCCACGACATATACATAGTATACATAACAACTGAAAACCCCAAAAATAAGAAAACCCCTAAAACCCCAGCCAAACGGGCTGCAGGACAGAACCCCAACAACAAGTTCCACACAGCAGATCTGGAAGCTAATAGATTCTGCCCATGGCCAGATGGTGTGACTCTCACACACCAACAAAGTGCATCCATCAAGTCAGAGCAGATGGTTGCGGTGGAAGATGCACTGTTTTTGGATGGCACCTGAGGAAGGACGATCACATGACTCTAAAGACCATCTAACCTTTTTGTTCTTCTTTGTGCCTATGTTGTACTTTGTTTATTTGATCTAAGCAGTGCTTGAGGTTTCTTGCTGTGAGGGAGTTTTTATCACTGGCGGTTGGTGAGGTTCAACGTTACCCTTGTGAAGCGCTTTGGGGTCTTTTGTTGCCCTGTCCCAACTTTTTTTTTTAAATGTGTTGCAGGCATCCATTTCAAAATGAGCAAATATTTGCACAAAAACAATAAACTTTATCAGTTTGAACATTAAATATCTTGTCTTTGGTGTATTCAATTGAATATAGGTTGAAGAGGATTTGCAAATCATTGTACTCTGTTTTAATTTACATTTTACACAACATCCCAACTTCATTGGAATTGGGGTTGTAACTGAGTCTCGTTGATCCAGGACATATCAAAGAACCAGGGTTTAACAATTGATAACGTGAATTATCAACCTAGAACAAGGACTTGTACTAAGTTTCTCAAAATTCCTCCTAAAAGTGTGAGAGGAGTTGATTTCAGAATGTGTACATCCTTTTTGGGATGGATAGACAGACAGACAGATAGAAATCACTAATCCCCCTTCAGGCCTTTGGCCAGCAGGGACTTAGAAAAATAAATAAATAAATAAAAATGCCAAAGCAGCATCACAGGAGGTCACAGCAGAAGTCTATCGAAACAGATTAGAGTGAATCATTTCTCTTTACAACATCCATTATCCGGAGCTGGAGAGTTGAGTTACTTACGATTGCACAGTTTCTTGAGTGAAGTGATGGATGACAGTGAAGACACATTGATTTTTCCTTCTTTGAAACTCTCAATGGGTTTGGCCTGTTGCAGGAAGTGCTTATACAGCTTAGTCTGCAGAGGAGTCAACCTGCACCCAAACAAAATCATTTTAAAGGTTAAAAACCAACGCGTTGAGTCACCGTAAACATGTTGAGTCACCACAAATGAGTTAAGTCGTCACATGGCTTTTAGCCTGTTGGTTGATTTGCTACAACTATCTCTCATTTACAATGAGTTTTCTTATCCTGCGATATGTGGCCATCACCTCTTTATATCGAACTAATCTCATCAGAAAAAGGCTGAACAGTAATCTTCTTGAAACAAAAGTCATGTTGACAAAAACATGCTCAGCCTCTGTTTGCAGTTTCGTAAATGCAAAGTGGTGATGCCTCCATCTATTCATACTGACGCACTCCTTCAGTGGGAGCACTAATCTGATCTGGATTGTCATTCTGGATTTCCTTGTACCATCCAACAATGAGTTTGGTGGCCCACCTTGGTTAAGGACGCCTGAGAGTGCTCTCTCTGCACCCAGCCCAACTTCCCAAGTCTCCCTGCTGTCTCCTCAGCCACTTCTGGTTCCCAGTCATCTTTAGTCCCATCTATCAGTTGGTTTTGTTACCAGGTTAGTTCCCTCTTATTTGTAAAGAGGTTGATTCCTTTTCAAAACTGGTTCTTTTATTCCCCGGTCCAAAGTACCATCAGCTAAAGAGACCACAAAAACCTTGGGTCAGCATATCTTTTTCTTTCAGTGCAGTTCCCTCTCCTCTTGTCTTTATTAATTAAAATGTATTTATTTATTACGTTTACTTATTTATTCTTAGTCTGTTACTCTACGGAGCAACTGCAAATGAATTTCCTTAACAGATTAAATAAAGTTTGCTGATTCTGGTTGTTCCTTGTGACGTTGCCATCTTGTTGCACATTTGGTTACTTGCTTTGCACTCTTCGCACAGTGAAAGGTTGAGGTGGTGTTACCCTCTGCTCACGCTTACATTCATCGACGCTGCCTCACATGTCAAAGGGCACCTGCAGGTTCGCCCAGCAAGCACCGCTCAGTTGCTCCTCGTTAAGTGGCGGGGCACTGGATATTGCATGACCTGCCCCTGTGGGTTCTGTATCGGAAACTTGACCGTCACGTTATTGGTGTCATCCAGGTTTTGAAAGTTTTGAGCCATTCTGTGCTACATCCAGCACTACCCCGCTCGTTCCGTGTTCATCCCATGTTTCATGGGTGAAACATGTTCAGCCATAAAAAGCTTCACGTTTATGAAGCCACAAACAATCAGAGAGCCCGTAAACCACTTGACATTGACAAAGCCGTGAAAAGGAGAAACGGTAAACCACTTGACATTTACAAAGCCGTGAAAGGAGAAACCGTAAAGCACTTGACATTTACAAAGCCACGAAAGGAGAAACCGTGAAGCACTTGACATTTACAAAGCCACGAAAGGAGAAACTGTAAACCACTTGACACTGACAAAGCCCTGAAAGGAGAAATCGTAAACCACTTGACATTGACAAAGCCGCAAAAGGAGAAACCGTAAACCACTTGATATTGACAAAGCCGCGAAAGGAGAAAGCGTAAACCACTTGACATTTACAAAGCCGTGAAAGAAGAAACCGTAAACCACCTGACATTGACAAAGCTGCGAAAGGAGAAACTGTAAACCACTTGACATTGACAAAGCTGCGAAAGGAGAAACTGTAAACCCCTTCACACTGACAAACATTTACCTGTTAGTGAGAAATATTAGAATTACCTGCAACAGACGACCTGTTCAATCTTCACAGGGAGATACTTAGAGAGGATGTCGGACGTTCTCCTGATCAAGCACCTGAAGAGACACAACATCCAGAGTGGGTCCAAGTACTTCTGCATTGGAATTACAAGTACAACTAACAGCTACCAGGTGTGACGCTTTCACATTACACACTAAGTAAGTCCCTTCGGCTGCTCCCTTGTTTTCAATCGGGGTCGCCACAGCAGATCCAAGGTGGGTCTGCATGTTGATTTGGCAGAGATTTTACTCTGGATGCCCTTCCTGACTTCACTTTACATGGAGAAATGTAACAGGGGTGGGGTTTGAACTGGGAACCTTCTGCACTGAAACCAAGTGCACAAACCGCTTGGCCACCATCCCTGCACTTTCACATTATACAGTAAATTTCTCATTTTGCTGCCAAAAACTATCGATTTGCTCAATAAGGTCAGGACATCCTGAACAGGCCCTGGATCCTGTTGGTACTTTTCCCTCTTTAGCATGGGGGCATGGGGAAAATAACGCACACAAGCAAGTGAAAACCAATGGACACTCATACAAGTACACAGGGGAAAAATGATGCAGATGCAGTGCATGCAAGAAAAATAACATATACACACACAAGAAAAATGCACATGCATGGTGGTACATAGAACAAGTTGAGGGTGAAGAAGATTAAGCTGGTTGGGATCTGAGATGTAGGCATTTGCAAGGTAAAGCCAAACTCCATGTATCCTTTGCAGTGTTTGACTGTTTGTATTTGACCCAAGATCACTGAGCGCTCTGTGCAGCCTGGAAACTCTGGGGCTCCTGTCTTCTGTCAAATGGTGTCAATGCACTTGTTTGCCAAAAGATACATAGTTCATCGTGCACCTGGGGGGGACTGATGTCAAACTGTGTGGAAGACTCGGGTGAGTGAGGTACATAGTCTGGTGGCCCTGGCAGCTTCCCCTTTCACTTGTGGCTCAACTAGTCTTTGATGAAATCCTCTAGTCCCTGCTTGGTAGCCTGTAGGGTCCTGGTCTTCCTTTAACTTCTTTTAGAACTGAAAGGCACCCAATGTTGAAGATGTCCGAGGTCTTAGTAAGGGAACCTGGTGTAAAAAGTTTCACCATGACAAAGTAAGTGTCTGTCAGGATATCATATACAATGTGTATGACATCCTGACAAACACAGGGACAGAGACTGCCCCTGGTGGCTGAACTTCAAACTGTCAACATTGCATCTCTCACTGATGTAGTGTCATGTGGTTCATGTCATTCTTGAGGCATGACTGCACATCACACATACCATCAGACTTAAATTTGCAGAGAAACTGTATGTCCAAAGATGGTGCGTGGAAAACCCATTTCCCAGGCACAGCAGGCAGCCTAAACCTGGGATGCTTGTGTGATGCTCACCTGTTGACAATGCTAATTAGCTCTTTGAGTTTCTCTTCTCCAGCCTGTCTGTCTTTGTCACTGGCTTCTGCATCTCGACCCTTCAAGATGGGAACCTCAAAACGCTTTTTAAACTCCTGGGCGGTACCTGTTACGAGAAAACAACCTGACAAGATATCAGAAGAGAACACTGTAGTTTTCTATTTCCTGTCGGCATCTACTTACCCAGAATACCAGCGTTAACAAAGTGCACCAGGCTGAAGTACTCCAAAAGGTCATTCTGGATGGGGGTTCCTGATATCAGGACTCTCCTTTGGGCACTGATAGCATTTAAGGACTGGTAGGTCTGGTTGTCTGAGTTTTTCAGCCGATGACCCTTTATGCAGAGTATAAAACAATACTGTGAAATTTGATGTCAAAAACTGATTGAATTTTTTTTATGTATCATCCATCTAAACTTGTTAATAAAATTATAGCAATTACAGTTCCAATTGTCCAAAACACATGCTTGAATTGCCTGAAATTGCAGGAAAATGCACTTTTAATTTCAAAATTTTACAGGGGAGCAGACAACGCACCCCCCAATCAAACCCCCGTCTAAGAAACCTAGATCCGCAATATGGGGGTAAAAGTGATTAAATAAATACCTCATCACATATGACGAGCCCAACTTTGCCCTTGTGCAAGACGTCAGCATGCAGTCGAAATGTCTCATATGAAATGATCAGAATGGGGCAGGGTACTCGCCGGCCATGCTGCTGAGATATAAAGGTTCCTGGTGGAAGAAGACAAACCACAGGTTGTTACTAAGAAGCCCAATTCCAAGGTCTATTTTTGGAGACGCAGAGCACATGTCTACAGTCACAGTCAGGAACAGCAAGTCTGGGAGCATGTACTGGTGCCACACCCACACCACCACCTTGAGTCCTGGAAGGCAACCATACAGGCAGACAATCAATCCATCTCTGTATCACCAAAATAAACATCGATCTGCTGCAGCCAGGTAAATTATGGGCATGTTCTTTACGTTCTCCAGCTAATGGAGTCCTCAACACCCAAGGCACCCTAGGTATGTGCTGAATTATTATTGCGTTACAAGGCAAAAATATTGACGCCGATGCTCGCGCACAATGTCAGTGATCATCCTCCTCACTGGAGTTTCACCAAGTAATAGGTCAATGGAAACAAAGTAATTCCAGTGATATCCAAGGATCATCCAAAGAGATCTGGCACCAAAGACGTAACATCATCACCTCATGTCACTGGTTAGAGTCCAAGTCTCATGGGCATACAATTATCGAGAGAGCACCAATAAACAAAAATTTGAAATTAATTCAACTCCAAAAATATCAGCATCACCTGGGCTCTGTGTTCTCAGGGTGCAGGACTGCTTTGTGTCCCTAGGGTGAATTAAAAACTCTGTGGGTCACAGAGCTTTCTCTTATCATGCACCTGTTCTGTGGAATGATCTCCCTAGGTCAATAAAACAGTCAGACTCTGTAGAGACTTTCAAGTCCAGACTTAAGACGCATTTATTCTCCCTCTCATATGGCTAGCATATTGGCATAGTATGGTACT
Source organism: Thalassophryne amazonica (assembly GCF_902500255.1). Taxonomy (NCBI): domain Eukaryota; kingdom Metazoa; phylum Chordata; class Actinopteri; order Batrachoidiformes; family Batrachoididae; genus Thalassophryne; species Thalassophryne amazonica. Next base: position 66,533,709 of record NC_047112.1, on the reverse strand, counting down.
GCTTCCTATCTATGCTGATGAATTATACCTTAGGTGTATTTTTTCTGGGAGACTGATTCTGCTTTTTTTCTCTCTATCCAAGGTGCGCGGGAGTGGTGTATGTGGACAACGCAATGATGGACTGACCACGAGATGTCAAGCCTGAAGCTGATGCAGAAGGTGTCTTGAATCCCTGTTTTCTGTTTCTTCAGCTTTGTAAAACTTTGTAAAAACCTTGTAACTGTTAGAAGGGCATAAGCAGTGGGTCACCCATCTGCTCACCAACACGTTTTTTGGTGATCAGCAAAGCAAAGCATAACAGGTGCAGCACTGTGAATCTGGAAGGCCTTAGCTCAGACCTGGCACAGAAGTGGCAGATGTGTGATTCAATCATCAAATCTTTAGAAGAAGCAGGAAGGTTTTTTGGAAGCTGCAACTGTGACTGAACAGCCCCATATGGGATTCGCTCTGCTCACCCTGAATTCTTCATCCTTCTACCTGCGATCCCAGCATCTGACAAGACCACCCTCCTATGTGACCTTAATGACCATGTCAGACAGGACCACCAGCTCTGGGAGAAACAGAATGGGCAAGTGCAAAGTATACAAAACCCTGTTTGTCATCAAGTGCACCAAACAGGATCTTATCATCCCTAACACCATCTTCAGGCAAAAGCAAAAAGATCAGTGTCTCCTGGCATCACCCTCTGGAGCGCTTCCTCTTGGCTGAAGCCAAGCTCCAGAGCATCAAGTGTGCCATCAACAAGAACCAGTTTTGGGTCATGCTGTTAGGCTGGATGACAGAAGACTACCCCAGGAGATCTTCTACTCTCAGCTGAGTGAAGGGGTTAGGGCAGAAGGAACACTAGAAGTACCTTCTAAAGCACCATCTCAAGAGCTAATTCATTGACTGGAAGACATGGGAAGAACACATAAGGGTCGATCCAGCTGGCGAGCCATGATCTCCATGGTAGTAGAAGCCTTTAAAACATTGTGGATGAACAACACAGAGAAGTGGAGAAAGAGGAAGAAGAGAGAGCAAGGGCCTGACAGGCAGAATCTTCCAGCAGCAACCACATTATGGGGCTATTCCACAGAGAGCAGTTTCTTTCCTGAATAGCATCACAGTAACGTCTTGATCCATTTTTGTCAACATTAAAGAAACTTGGTATACACAACAGTTACAGCCATCATCTGCACCAGTTCTTAAATCAGGTATACCAAATCAGCTCTAGTGCATGGTAACATCCGGGTGTTCATAGTCTTAACAGCTTTAGTTGTGTTCAAACATTTTTTTAAATGGGGTAGTCCTAATGAGTACAGCTTGAAGCTTGTTTGATTGTGCTTAATCGGTGTAAAAATCTGAAGCAGAAACAACATTTATTGTGGTTCTGGCCAAGAATGCAGCTGGGTGCAGCTTTACTTTTGATTTTGTGTGGGTTGGCAGATATGTACTTTATAAGCCAGCCAGTTGCCAGCTCTGTATTTTATAAGCCAACCTGACAGGAGGCAAGCCAGAGTAAGCTGTATCATCCTATTTTATACTTTTTCTGCATCGTGGGGGAATCGTAATAGAATGGTGTCCTGTGGAATAGGGGTGCAAGAAAAAGTGTGCATCAAGCCTGGACCTGTTCAGTCATCTCCATGTCAGTCACCCCGCCTGGGAATTGAACAAGATCATCTTCCCCACCACCAAGGGATTGCCACGACTGATCCTAGCAAGCAGACACTTGGAAACAGCTGGGGAATATTTGTTATTTTTTCAGGAGCTGTTGACTTTCAACCATTTTGGCTGTGTGCACACTTAGAGTGCAATACCTGTTTCAGTGGACTCACGGCTGCACATAGAAGAGATGACAGTCACTTTGTCCTCATCTCTTAACGTGACCAGAGATTCATTTTGTACTGAGCCTGTTTGTAGTGGAGCTCGAGGATGAAACAGGAAATGCAGCATAGAGCAGCTTCATTTCTTCCAGTCAGACTGATTTAGTGTAAATTATTATTAAATTATTAAATTACATTAATGCAGTTATCACATTAAAAACAAGTCACCATGACACAAAACCACGCTTATGTACTCTGCATTAATTTCTACAAAGTTTATGTCCAGGCAGCCTGGTAAAACATGGCAGGAGTGACGGCCAAGTGGGTCATGTGCCTGTTTCTAGAGCAGAAGCTTCCCAGTTCAAGGCCACCCCTGCACATTTAATGTGGCGTTGTATCAAGAAGAGCATCTGGCATAAAACTTGTGCCAAATCAAAATGCAGATACACCTCAGATCTGCATGTTGCTGAGGCGATGTCAAGTGAAACGAGAGAAGCCAAAGGGACTTACTTTCACCCTGGTAAAGCATGTCCACACAAAAGGAGTCCAGGGGGTACCAGTGTCCAACAAAAAGACATCATACAGACCATGTTACGAATCACAAAGCCAAAGAATCACTTTGGCTTTAGCAGTGCGGTTCTCTGGTGTGAAGCAGGAGTGACTAGGGAGAGGTACAAGAGTTTGAGACACGTGCATTTAAATAAAACATAATTTAAAAAAAACCTCAAATATCACAAAAACAGTTTTACACTCAAAAGGTGGCTTTCAAGCAATATGAAATAGCATATTTTGAAAAAAACTGCAAAGGAAAAACTCTTTCTACTATTACAGGTCACATGATGTCCAACATATGAGTGACCCCAACACATCAGGAAAAGCAAAAAACAATGAGCTTTCACAAGGGTTTTCTAGTCTCTTCTGCATCTGACCTGTGACAACATCAGTGTGCGTCATTAATATTAAGTTGAAATGTCCTCTTATTTTGAAGGACTCCTGCAAGAAAAAGTGTTCTGGGACCATGGCTAGCTTTGTGAAGGTTGACATGTCCTTAGCAGCAGGACAATCTGGATGTTCCACTGTTTTCAGTGAGAGGCTGATGAGAAAATTCCACCTCCAGCAGCAAATGGAAGTTTTATATTTAACAAGCAGAAAAACAGACAGCAAGAAATTGATTATTTAAGTGCAGAGTGTCACCTGACCTTAAACAGTCAGGAACCAGGGTTCCTGCAGTGGTAGACTGCAGGAGGTGGCATGAGACATGGTCAACTGACATCAGCTAACAAGAAACACATTTAATGAATGAGAAAAGAATTTGCACAAGACAAAAACAGACACAAATGAGCGAGTTATTTGTGATTTATTTATTATTTGTGATGAAATCAGACATTTTACTGAAACTGGCAGTCCAACACACGTAATATTTGGCCATGTTTGTGCATCGGCCCAACCCATCTTCAGGCACAGTTTTGTGCGGAACACCCAGGATGTTCTGATGTGCAAATACAGTATATTCAGAGATGAAGAGGAATAGCCAACTTTTGTTGGTAGGAGTCAAAATCTGTGGAGTCGATGTCGGATTCTGCCATCTGACAACTTCTATTGTAAGCTGTGACTGCTAACATTTATTGAAGCAGAGGGCAGCGGGAATTTTATAATGTCAGCTGACTGCCGGTAAGATAAAATAATAATAACATGCAGATTGGTGCACTGTCAGATCAACATAAAAAATAGGATACTTAACAGAAGATTGTTGAAGTGAGAGAATACCAGAATCAAAGCACTCTGGATGCATGTACGTAAATGATGATTGGCATCTACATTAACACACATTCGGCCATATTTTCTGTTGGCATCATTAGGAAAATAATTTCTGACTTGATGGGTGCTCAAGTTAGCCTGGCAGCACATCAAGCCTATAATACTGTCAGAGAAAGAAGGTATGGACTGATTTCAATGAGGTGTCCCTTCATTTTCTTACAAGCCCAATTCCAATGAAGTTGAGACGTTATGTAAAATGTAAATAAAAACAGAATACAATGATTTGCAAATCCTCTTCAACCGATATTCAACTGAATACACCACAAAGACAAGATATTTAATGTTCATACTAACAGACTTTTTTGTTTGTGTGCAAATATTTGCTCATTTTAAAATGAATGCCTGCAACACAATTCAAAAAAGTTGGGACGGGGCAACAAAAGACTGGGAAAGTTGATGAATGCTCAAAGAACACCTATTTGGAAACAGGTGAGTGTCATGATTGGGTATAAAAGGAGCATCCCCAAAAGGCTCAGCTGTTCACAAGCAACTGCATGAAAAAAATAGTCCAACAGTTTAAGAACAATGTTTCTCAACGTTCAATTGCAAGGAATTTTCTACGCGGCAAGACTGAAAACCAACACTGAATGCCTGTGACCTTCGATCCCTCAGGCAGCACTGCTTTAAAAACTGACATCATTGTGTAAAGGATCTTACTGCATGGGCTCAGGAACACTTCAGAAAAACATTGTCAGTTAACACAGTTCGTTGCTACATCTACAAGTGCAAGTTAAAACACTACCATGCAAAGTGAAAGCCATACACCAACAACATCCAGAAATGCCACCGCCTTCTCTGGGCCCAAGTTCATTTGAAATGGACAGACGCAAAGTGGAAAAGTGTGCTGTGGTCTGATGAGTCCACATTTCAAATTGTTTATGGAAATCATGGACGTCGTGTCCTCCGGACAAAAGAGAAAAAAGACCATCCAGATAATTACCAGCGCAAAGTTCAAAAGCCAGCATCTGTGATGGTATGGGGGTGTGATAGTGCCCATGGCATGGACAACTTACACATCTGTGATGGCAGCATCAATGCTGAAATGTACATCCAGGTTTTGGAGCAACACATGCTGCCATCTTAGCAACGTCTTTTTTAGGGACTTTTTTCAGCAAGACAATGCCATGCCACATTCTGCATGTGTTACAATAGCGTGGCTTCATAGTAAAAGACTGCGGGTACTAGACTGGACTGCCTGCAGTCCAAACCTGTCGCCCATTGAACATGTGTGGCACATTATGAAGTGCAAAATACAACAATGGAGACCCCAGACTGTTGAACAACTGAAGCCGTACATCAAGTAAGAATGGGAAAGAATTCCACCTACAAAACGTCAACAATTAGTGTCCTCAGTTCCCAAACGCTTATTAAGTGTTGTTAGAAGGAAAGGTGATGTAACACAGTGGTAAACATACCACTGTCCCAGCTTTTTGAAATGTGTTGCAGGCATCCATTTCAAAATGAGCAAATATTTTCACAAAAACAATAAAGTTTATCAGTTTGAACATTAAATATTTTGTCTTTGTGGTGTATTCAATTGAATATAGGTTGAAGAGGATTTGCAAATCATTGTATTCTGTTTTTATTTAAAATAAGGAAGAGACCTGTATGTACTGGCCAATGTTTTTTAAGGTCCAGCTTCACCTTTGTGGTACACAGAGTCCCTCTTCAGTGTCTCTCCTCAGTATAACATGCAGACAGCACCCATGTCCAGGTCACTGTCAAACCAGAATTACTGTGAGACAGAAAGCAGAGGACACCTACCTAATTGCTTGTCTATGTCCTCCTTTGAACCTCCGTCGATGACCAGGGGCGAGATACGTCCCCCCAGCCACTTAATGACTTCACTGTTCCAGTTCCGAACCAGACTGGAAGGCGAAACCACAATGGCTTTGTCTATCTCTGGCTTAGCATCAGGGCTTTGGCGCAGCAGAGTCCACATAAGGGCGATGCACTGCAGGGTCTTGCCCAGGCCCATCTCATCAGCCATGATGCAGCCGTATGACTGTGGGATCCGCCTGCCTGTTACACAGTCCCACATGAACTTCACCCCCTCAACAAAACAAGGAGACAGGCATTAAGGCAAACGTCCATCATTACTTTGACCTGTTGGACATGCTGGGTCACCTCTCTCTGATGTGGTCTCAGTATGTGCCCCAGGACAGGATCCACAACCACATGGACTGGTAGTTTGCTTCTGGACAGACCAAAGATTACTCTCATAAATTAGTCATATTTTTAATATTTTATATTTTTTGTTATTTTACAGTCTTCCCATCCAGTGAAGCTGTTTGTTTTTTAAAGCTGCTCTTAATCTGTGTCCAAATCTACAGAACGCCTTTGAAAAGTCAGTGCCGGGACTCTCATATACAGCGCACTGCTAGCCGCGTGCGAGGGTGACTCTCATTAATGTAATGTTCTTCAACTTGTCTCATGACTGATGCATGCACCCCCCACCCCTTTTCGTTTTTAGGATAATTTTTTGAAATGTATTATTTTATATATATATATATATATATATATATATATATATATTTATATATAGTGAGATTTTGCAAGTTCTCCCACTTAGAAATCATGGAGGGGTCCGAAATTTTCATCTTAGGTGCATGTCCACTGTGAGAGACATAATCTAAAAATAAATAAATAAATCTGGAAATCACAATATATGATTTTTTTAAAATGATTTATTTGTATGTTACTGCTGCAAATAAGTATTTGAACACCTACCAACCAGCAAGAATTCTGGCTCTCACAGACTTGTTAATTTTTCTTTAAGAAGCCCTCTTATTCTGCACTCTTTACCTGTATTAATTGCACCTGTTTGAACTCGTTACCTGTATAAAAGACACCTGTTCACACACTCAATCAATCACACTTCAACCTGTCCACCATAGCAAGACCAAAGAGCTGTCTAAGGACACCAGGGACAAAACTGTAGACCTGCACAAGGGTGGGATGGACTACAGGACAACAGGCAAGCAGCTTGATAGAAGACAACAACTGTTATGATTATTTATTAGAAAGTGGAAGAAACACAAGATGACTGTCAATCTCCCTCGGTCTGGGATTCCATGCAAGATCTCACTTTGTGGGGTAAGGATGATTCTGAGAAAGCTCAGAACTACACAGGAGGACCTGGTCAATGACCTGAAGAGAGCTGGGACCACAGTCACAAAGATTACATTAGTAACACATGATGCTGTCATGGTTTAAAATCCTGCAGGGCAGCAAGGTCCCCCTGCTCAAGCCAGCACATGTCCAGGCCCGTTTGAAGTTCACCAGTGACCATCTGGATGATCCAGAGGAGGCATGGGAGAAGGTCATGTGGTCAGATGAGACCAGAATTGAGCTTTTTGGAATCAACTCCACTTACCATGTTTAGAGAATGAGAACAACCCCAAGAAAACCATCCCAACTGTGAAGCATGAGGGTGGAAACATCATACTCTGGGGGTGCTCTTCTGCAAAGGGGACAGGACGACTGCACCGTATTGAAGGGAGGATGGATGGGATCATGTATTGCGAGATTTTGGCAAACAACCTCCTTCCCTCAGTAAGAGCATTGAAGATGGGTCATGGCTGGGTCTTCCAGCATGACAATGACCCCAAACACACAGCCAGGGCAACTAAGGAGGGGCTCCGTAAGAAGCATTTCAAGGTCCTGGAGTGGCCTGGCTAGTCTGCAGACCTGAACTCAATAGAAAATCTTTGGAGGGAGCTGAAACTCCAAACTTGAAAGATTTGGAGAAGATCTATATGGAGGAGTGGACAAAAATCCCTGCTGCAGTGTGTGCAAACCTGGTGACAAACTACAGGAAACGTTTGACCTCTGTAATTGCAAACAAAGGCTACTGTACCAAATATTAAACATTGATTTTCACAGGTGTTCAAATACTTATTTGCAGCAGTAACATACAAATAAATTATTAAAAAAAAAAATCATACATTGTGATTTCTGGATTATTTTTTTTAGATTATGGACATGCACCTAAAATGAAAATTTCAGACCCCTCCATGATTTCTAAGTGGGAGAACTTGCAAAATTGCAGGGTGTTCAAATACTTATTTTCTTCACTATATATATATATATATATATATATATATATATATATATATATATATATACACGTGTGTGTGTGTGTGTGTGTGTGTGTGTAAATAATCTATTTTGCTTAGTTTTTCACTCCCTTTTAAGGTTTATATTGATTGAATATGTAAAGGCCTCAAAAACTAGAAAATGTGTTTTTCTTTAGATTTAAGATGCACAATATCATTTCTATTTCATTTGTGTTTCTTATCGTTAAAATGATGTTTCTTTTCGGAGAATATTTACCTTGTGCAGCACTTTTTCTTTCCTAATAAATATATCAGACAAAAAATACAGTAATCCAAAAGTGATTCGTATACCTGAGGCTATAAACCAGCACAGACAGCAAATGTAGCTCACCTGTCAGCTTTGATGAGGTCATGGGCGCTGATGAACGGAGGCTCAAACAGAACCAAAGCACCTTCTGCAAACGGGTCATGAAGTGCCCGCCTGACTTCGGTGCGCCTCACACCGAGCGCACGTGCACCCAGCAAACCTGCAGGAAAGTCACAGTGCGAGTAAGTTTACTGCAGAATATGGTCACAAGATCAAAGTCACAGTGTGGGCAACAGTTACCACGAAGCATGGAAATTATAGGACATTATAATTGCCTAACGTCAAGGCCAGAAACTTTCCAGACCATCTAGTGGCTCTTCTAAGATAAGGCGACCATGAACTCAGAGCCTTGACAACCAGTTTATCTCCACGGGTCTCAGTTCATAGAAAAGACCTTTGTTCAGTACAAAGAACAATTATTCTATTTACATATGAAAGTATAATGTTTTGTTGTTGTTTAATCAATAAAAATGTTTTGCATATATTCCATTTAATGTAGCTTAAAGCAACCACATAGGTCTTTGTTTCATAACAATTTACCAACATGACAACTATTTTTAAGGCTCGTCAAGTGTTCATTTTTATAAGATAACTTCCTAGCGGAACTTTTCAGAATAAGAGCGAATTTACAGAAAAGCGTCTTTTCCTCCTTTTCTGTAATGTTACAATGCCACTTTCAAAACTTAACTTTTTCTAAATTCACAAAGACTTTTAATCTGGCTCCACAAATTTAGGAGAAGCCACCACAAACCATTTTCAAAAAACATCTTCACCTCTTCAGTCAAGCAAGTTTACAATGGACCTGACTGCTGAAGCAACAGCCCGTCCTGCTGGCAAACTCAGCCGACACTGAAGCCTTGGGATCACCGGGGAAAGCCAGAGGTTTAACCCCAGAAACCAGGTGGACTCAGGCTGCAAAGGCTCACCACAAAGGAGCTGAACCCGGCTATCAGCAACGGATGGACGGGTCATCACAACCACCTCTTCAACAGACCAGCAAAGTGACCGGTTAAAGGTTTCAGCAAGGGTTTTGTTGTCAATGGATGCAAAGTGGCTTTCATCATATTCATTTAATAAATGTTAAGAAAATAACTGGCTCAAAATTCATTACTAAATTCAAATCAGATTTATTTACTTAATTCCTTAAGCCTTATTTCCCTACTGTCTTTCATGTCTCACGATTAACAAAGGTGTCCATAAATGAACTTAGGTCTGAAATTTTCATCTTAGGTGCATGTCCACTTATAAAAAAAAATACATCAATATTTAGTAGATCCTCCTTTTGCAGAAATAATAGCCTCTAAATGCTTCCTATGGCTTCCAAATGAGAGTCTGGATTCTGGTTGAAGATATTTTGGACCATTCTTCTTAACAAAACATCTCAGGTTTGTTGGTTTACGAGCATGGACAGCCCACTTAAAATCACACCACAGTGAGGGTCGTTGTCTTGTTGAAAGATCCAGCCCTGGCGCAACTTCAACTTTGTCACTGATTCATGAACATTGTTCTCAAGAATCTGGTGATCTTGACTAGAATCCATGTGACCCTCAATTTTAACAAGATTCCCAGTACCTGGACTGGCCACACAGCCCCATAGCATGATGGAACCACCTCCTACTGTAGGTAGCAAGCGTATTTCTTGGAAAAATGCTGTGTTCTTTTTCAGCCATGCATACCGCCCCTTGTTATGTCCAAATAACTCAATTTTAGTTTCATCAGTCCACAGCACCTTATTCCAAAATGAAGCTGGCTTGTCCAAATGTGCTTTAGCATATCTCAAGCAACTCTGTTTGTGGTTTCCTATTTGAGACTGATTAATAATTTGAGACTGATTAATTAATAATGTTTAAGTTAAAGTTTCTATATCTTAAAATTACAGGTGGTGCCCTGGTTCATCCGGCGTAAAACTTGTGCCAAATACCTATGCGGATCTGGCTGTACCCGCTGTGGCAACCCCAAACAATGATGGGAGCAGCTTAAAGGACGACAACAACAACAACAACATACAGGGGTTGAATTAGTATGTGCATGTGCTAGTTTGTGCACGTATTATTCGAGCGGTGCATGTAATTTTATACTGCACTAGCACTGGTGCAAGTAACTTTATCCAAGTTTTATCAACTATAAGCACCAGTAGAATGAACCAATGAAGCAAAAAATAAGAAAAAAGTTGCTGTGCTCTATTTGTTGTGGAAAGCTGACAAATGTCGCCAGCGGCACTGTCCCTGGGTTCACAACATCCTCATGAGACGTTCCCAATTCGTGGAGTTTCATTATTTGCTGCAGGAGTTCCAGTCTGAGGACCTCCTGTCCCGTTCGCACTCGCACATGTAAACAAAGAAAAGAAAAAAAAAAAACTGGCTGCCGCTGCGGTTCCACGCTCTCTCTGCCCTCAAACTCTGTCATCATTGTGTTATAAACCAGTCACCATTTGTTTTATCATACATCTGTGTAGTTAATAAAATTATCTTCATGGACGATTAATTTGTGTGCGCACGTAAAAAAAAAAAAAAAAAAACTGGCTGCCGCTGCGGTTCCTTATGTAACCCGGGAGAGGTCACTTAAAGTGATATTTTTTCTGGCCATGATAATTTTTGCATTCCTTTAATTGAGCCCACAAATTAATAAAACATGCTTTCAAATTAATAAAACATGCACACGTTTTCCTGGCTGTGATAATTCGTGCGCACATTTTCCTTTAATTGAGCCCTCAAATTAATAAAACGAGCACACGTTTTCCTTTAATTCAAAATAAACTCCATAATATGAGCTAAACTGTCATACTCATGAGGGGGAGACGCTTCGCCCTCAGCATTCTTTTTAATGTGCTTAAACTCCAGATGATGCCATGCTAGGCAGCTGGAGTTCTCTGTGCACCCAAACCATGATGTGTAGTTAATAAATAAAATAATCTTCATGGATGATTTGTTCGCTCGAGCACGTGAAGAAAAAAAAAAACTGTCTGCCACTGCTGCTGCTCTCCCCTCAAACTCTCCCCAGAGAGGAAGAGTCTGACACATTAGAGGAGGAGTTTTAAGGTTGATATAAGACTGACTTTTGGTTGTGCAAGTAACTTTTTTTTGGTGCAAGTAATTTTTTGTTACTAGAACCAGTGAAAGTAGGTTAAAGAATGTATTTCGACCCCTGACATAGGTGGTGCCCTGGTTAATCTTGAGGAAATTAAATTCCAAATAATTATTGAATCTTAAAATTGTTAATTATTTTGGCGAGCCATTGAATGAGGTCCAGTCGGACATTTGAGGGGGCATTTGGGGGCGACGCCCCCTCACGTCATCAACCCCGCCCCCTCGGATGTGAGAGTTATCAAAAAATAAAAAAGAAAGAAAAAGAAATACTGGAAAATATAGCAAAATATTAGTTATTCAATAATATCACGTATTTAACAAATAAACAAAATTAATTAACTAAAGTAATTCATTTTAAAACAAACGGATATGGCGTGTGTCTGTGTTCAAGCGATTTGATAGGTTGAAGGGCCTTTCACACTGAATACTTTAGTCCAATCCGTCAACGCGTCCCAATCCGTCGACGCATCCGACGCATGACGTCAGATGCGTCGCTTCGGAAGCGGCAAGGGGGCGGAGATTGCCATGTCACACTCTGGCCGTTTCCACAACCTGAAAAAAGTTCAGCGATTGCCATCTTCAATTTGGGTCGCCTGAACCACAAAAAAGCTTTAAAAAACAGCAGTAGAACGATTCTCCCATCACCCTGCTGGGAGAAGCTTTTTTCAGCTACTTTTAGGAGTGACGCCGACCGAGGGAGGACTGACGACTTGATGGGATATTGATCGAACCGCGACAGTGGGCCGACCCGCACGGAGAAGCCAGCCTTCAGGCATCATCACTGGGCAGAGCGAGGCAGGCAGCCAGCCGGGGTGATGGAGCAAACCCACTCAGTCCGAAATCTCCCACTTTTTGGATATATGCGAAGTCCCAGTTTGCCCAACGGAGTTTAGTTCTGCAGCTTTATTCTTGTGAGAATAATGTAAAAATAAAACGCGACGTTTACTGAACTGCTGTGAAGGTTTAATGATCGGCTAACGTTAGCTTAGCCTTTTAGCACAGTTGATCTGAATGAACGCTTTAATTTCTAAATGGTTCAGTCTTTTTAATTTTGACCAAATAAAGCTACAGCTTTTTTTCAGACACCACAAAAGCTCAACTTTAAATAACTTATTTTTTCGGGCGTTTTTTCCATTGTTTTTTTTTTCCCTTTTTTTAATATATAAACTGTTTACGGTTTCTTTATATTTAAAGAAATATTTTTATTTGTCCCAATCAGGAACATTTGCTGTGCAGACAACCAAAACTTCCATTTATGAGCTGAACATCACGAAGTCCAGTCGAAAGAAAACATCTCTGCTCTTCAAAATAGGACAAAAGTGTCTTCAGCAACACCACCAGAGTTCAAAGCTGCAGAAGAGACCTTCATCTGGTCCCGAGAATCCAGCATAACATCACCTGCTTCTAAATAAAGGCTCTTTCAACAGCAACTATTTTATTATTTTTTAAAAAGCTGTTTCATTTTATATTTTAACAATAAATGAACGGATCATTAAAAATGTCCACGAAATCAAAGTCAAAAGACATTTGCACAAGTAGAAGCTCTCCACTTATTGCGCTCAAATTCATATTTTAGAAATGATTCTGTCCTGATAACAACATTAAAGGCAATTACAAATTTTGGCGAAATTACAAGTTGAAATGACCATTAAAAAAAATTCATCATGAGGTTTATGTCACAGAAATCCTACTTTACAATCACACTGCAGTCATTATTTCCTGTTGCATTTATAATAAACATTTGTATTTATTTACAGTGTCTATGTTTATGGTTGAAATGAGATATAAATAATCTACCAGACTTTAAAAAAATGTACAAATTTCCACGTTATTTTCTCTAAAAATAAATGTTTGTGGTTCCTTATGTTAAACAAGAAATTATCTAATCTGAAATCACAGGTGGTTTTCATTTACAGATGAAAGGTTTCTAAAGAACCATTTATTGATTTATTTAGCTATTTTAATTACAAGTGTTCTAAATTTTTTTTAACAGTAATCAGAAATTCTGAGGTAACAAACAACAACAAAAATTTCTAAGGATTTTTCTTCAGAAAACTGTTCCATAAATGAGCAGTCCTGTGACACGTTTGTTTTGTAGAGATCTGTGGTTTCTGCCACTAGTTTTCCATGTTTTGGCCCGACGCGTCGTTCCTATTGGACAACGCAAAGGCGCGTCACAGCTCAAGAGTGTCGAAAGTTGGACTGGACTGAACTTTGACTGCGTCAGCCTGCCGACCAGCGGCAATGCGCGCGCCCGTCACAAGCGTTGGTTTAGCTCGGTTTTTGACGCGACGCATCTGATGCATCTAAAAAGCAACGCGTCTCATTGAAAATAATGCTTTTTAGACCGATTTTTGACGCATCTGACGTATTCAGTGTGAAAGGCCCATTACTCAGTCAGTCTCTTACAACGGTGTAGCCTAAATACACAAGCTTTCCAGGAGTGCACCCAATTCATTACGCACGCTCAGAGGCACGTCCCCTCCAGTGCGCACTTTTTTTGGGGGGGGCGCGACCCCGCCCCCTGTGATAAACTCATCGCCCCCTTAATATTTTTTTCTGGCACCGGGCCTGGGTCCAGTCCAATTTAAGTCAATTCAGGATGTTAATAATTATACTTGCTACAGCATGATGCACCCGTGCGAGGTGCCATTAATCCCAAATTATTAAATTAAGTGATTTAATTTCACTACATATATAACCCCTGGCAAAAATTATGGAATCACCAGCCTCGGAGGATGTTCATTCAGTTGTTTAATTTTGTAGAAAAAAAGCAGATCACAGACATGACACAAAACTAAAGTCATTTCAAATGGCAACTTTCTGGCTTTAAGAAACACTATAAGAAATCAAGAAAAAAATATTATGGCAGTCAGTAACGGTTACTTTTTTAGACCAAGCAGAAGAAAAAAATATGGAATCACTCAATTCTGAGGAAAAAATTATGGAATCACCCTGTAAATTTTCATCCTCAAAACTAACACCTGCATCAAATCAGATCTGCTCGTTGACATTGACCCTGTGCCATGACATTGACCCTACGTGTCTTCTTGCAAGGAATGTTTTCGCAGTTTTTGCTCTATGGCAAGATGCATTATCATCTTGAAAAATGATTTCATCTTAGAAACATGGTGTCTAACCAGATCCTTACTCTGGATGGCATTACCCTGACCTCTAGTAATACTGTGAGAAATCTTGGAGTCATTTTTGATCAGGATATGTCATTCAAAGCGCATATTAAACAAATATGTAGGACTGCTTTTTTGCATTTACGCAATATCTCTAAAATCAGAAAGGTCTTGTCTCAGAGTGATGCTGAAAAATTAATTCATGCATTTATTTCCTCTAGGCTGGACTATTGTAATTCATTATTATCAGGTTATCCTAAAAGTTCCCTAAAAAGCCTTCAGTTAATTCAAAATGCTGCAGCTAGAGTACTGTCGGGGACTAGAAGGAGAGAGCATATCTCACCCATATTGGCCTCTCTTCATTGGCTTCCTGTTAATTCTAGAATAGAATTTAAAATTCTTCTTCTTACTTATAAGGTTTTGAATAATCAGGTCCCATCTTATCTTAGGGACCTCGTAGTACCATATCACCCCAATAGAGCGCTTCGCTCTCAGACTGCAGGCTTACTTGTAGTTCCTAGGGTTTGTAAGAGTAGAATGGGAGGCAGAGCCTTCAGCTTTCAGGCTCCTCTCCTGTGGAACCAGCTCCCAATTCAGATCAGGGAGACAGACACCCTCTCTACTTTTAAGATTAGGCTTAAAACTTTCCTTTTTGCTAAAGCTTATAGTTAGGGCTGGATCAGGTGACCCTGAACCATCCCTTAGTTATGCTGCTATAGACGTAGACTGCTGGGGGTTCCCATGATGCATTGTTTCTTTCTCTTTTTGCTCTGTATGCACCACTCTGCATTTAATCATTAGTGATCGATCTCTGCTCCCCTCCACAGCATGTCTTTTTCCTGGTTCTCTCCCTCAGCCCCAACCAGTCCCAGCAGAAGACTGCCCCTCCCTGAGCCTGGTTCTGCTGGAGGTTTCTTCCTGTTAAAAGGGAGTTTTTCCTTCCCACTGTAGCCAAGTGCTTGCTCACAGGGGGTCGTTTTGACCGTTGGGGTTTTACATAATTATTGTATGGCCTTGCCTTACAATATAAAGCGCCTTGGTGCAACTGTTTGTTGTGATTTGGCGCTATATAAAAAAATTGATTGATTGATTGATGATGTAATGACAGCCATCTCCCCAGTGCCTTTACCTGACATGCAACCCCATATCATCAATGACTGTGGAAATTTACATGTTCTCTTCAGGCAGTCATCTTTATAAATCTCATTGGAATGGCACCAAACAAAAGTTCCAGCATCATCACCTTGCCCAATGCAGATTTGAGATTCATCACTGAATATGACTTTCATCCAGTCATCCACAGTCCACGATTGCTTTTCCTTAGCCCATTGTAACCTTGTTTTTTTTTCTGTTTAGGTGTTAATGATGGCTTTCGTTTAGCTTTTCTGTATGTAAATCCCATTTCCATTAGGCGGTTTCTTACAGTTCGGTCACAGACGTTGACTCCAGTTTCCTCCCATTCGTTCCTCATTTGTTTTGTTGTGCATTTTTCGATTTTTGAGACATATTGCTTTAAGTTTTCTGTCTTGACGCTTTGATGTCTTCCTTGGTCTACCAGTATGTTTGCCTTTAACCTTCTCATGTTGTCTGTATTTGGTCCAGAGTTTAGACACAGCTGACTGTGAACAACCAACATCTTTTGCAGCATTGCATGATGATTTACTCTCTTTTAAGAGTTTGATAATCCTCTCCTTTGTTTCAATTGACATATCTCGTGTTGGAGCCATGATTCATGTCAGTCCACTTGGTGCAACAGCTCTCCAAGGTGTGTTCACTCCTTTTTAGATGCAGACTAATGAGCAGATCTGATATGATGCAGGTGTTAGTTTTGGGGATGAAAATTTACAGGGTGATTCAATAATTTTTTTCCTCAGAATTGAGTGATTCCATATTTTTTTCCTCTGCTTGGTCTAAAAAAGTAACCATTACTGACTGCCACAATCTTTTTTCTTGATTTCTTATAGTGTTTCTTAAAGCCAGAAAGTTGCCATTTGAAATGACTTTAGTTTTGTGTCATGTCTGTGATCTGCTTTTTTTTCTACAAAATTACACAACTGAATGAACATCCTCCGAGGCCGGTGATTCCATAATTTTTGCCAGGGGTTGTATATTGGTGCCCTCCATGTGAGGTGATTATTAAATTTCCACATTCTTTTGGTGCCGCCGTGTGTGGCCCAAGTTTAAAGTTTAATAATCTTAAATATTTCTAATTATGTTGGGCAGTATTGTCTCAGGGCCATTTTCTTGGTCTAGTTTGGTCATATCGCCTCTGGAACGCCGGCAGCATATCTCACGGCTGTGTTCTTGGTCTAAATTCCTATCTCTTCTGGAAGGCCATGACGTATACAGTTCTTTGCTTAACATGCTACAGCTACACAGACAAAACACAGTTTTACTTTTAGACATACCTTTCAGATAACAACACAAACAGTCACTGCAAACGCAAACACTTTTTCACCCAGTTACATAGCTCCACTGATCCACCCACCAGGGAAGGCCCGCCCACTTGAAGGTTGGGAGACGTGATGGTCTAGTGGTTAAGCATTAGGCTTCAGACCAGAAGATCCTTGGTTCAAACGACGTGAAGATTCCAGCGTTGTAATGGTGACTCTTTTGTTCAATGTGGGTGTGCTGTGCTGCAGAAATAATTTTTTCATACACATACAAACACACCGCAGTCCAGGTCCAAACAGATCAAACTGCAGGTACAACTGTCTATTACCCAGGAATAAATGATCATTTATAAGAAAAGGTAGCGAGTGAACAAACCATTCTGTGTTTTGTAAGCGCCTTATATCCTCCTCAACAGCGCCTTCGTTGTTGTTGTCATCCCGACACCTCCGCTCATCCTCGTCTTCTGCCGCGTAAGGCTCGAACATATACGGCTGGAGCCCCTCATTATCTTCACCGTCGCTTCGTTCATCAGAAACTTCCTCATCTTCTTCAAAAACAATCGATATGTCACTTAAATCTTCGCTATAATCGCTCACTATGCCTTCACTGTCCGTGTCTGTCGTGTTGGTAAACAGAGCCTTGCTTCAACACCTTTACTCGCATGACATCATATCCATCGCAGCGATAAAGTAGGTCAAGCTTGGAGGCGGGAAATATAAATTCTCATATGGGTAACGAAACGTCTAAATCCTTGTTCAGTGTAATTTTATGGTAAAAAAAAATAAAGACAACATGTGGAAAAAGCTTTTTTTATTCTTCAAGAATATGTAAGAACGTCATGGCATGGCAGGGATCCTTTAAGTTTGCTCATCACATAACATTACAGAGGTGGCGATCTCAGGCAGAAAATCCCCAACAATTATATAAATTTGTTACATAAAACATCACCTTGTATCAACATTAATATTTATGATCAGCCTGTTTTCTTAAACATTTTCATTTTCTGATATATTTCGAATACAGCTGAGCCAGAATGCCACTCACACCAGCAGAAAGGCAAAACATTTGCTATGAAGGGCCAAAAATTGAGAGAAGAGAATGCTACCAAAAAGTCAAGGAAAATGCAGGACTGTGCTTTGAGTGCTGGCCAAGGAGTTTGAAATAAAATCATCAGAACAGATCAAAACATATCAGGACCAAAGAACTGAGGACACTGTGAGAAAAGTCCAGGAATTTTAACAAGAGACCTATGCTGTTTTCAAGGAAGAAAATCCAGAACGTTTTAGGCTCAGCAAGACCCCAAGATGTTCTTCTGAGTTTGCAAACCCCATCAAATGTTTGCACATGCATCTATTTCAAGGTCTTGATTATGGCATGTCATGCTATACCAACATATACCAGAAATACCTCAATTCCCCCAACTGAGGTTTCAAATCCCGCAAAATCTCAGAATTCGCCGCTCTGTGAGATGTCAACAACATTGAGAAATGTATTAAGATGTTCTGATAAGGCTGCAATTTAACTGCTGCACACTGACAACAGCATCAAGATCGCAAGGTAAAACTCTTTGTATATTTATCACATTATAGCTATGAGATCAAAATCGCAGTCAGATCGGTGGCTAACCTCTGCACGTAGCTATGATGTCAAAGTCGCATTCAGCTCCGCGGCTGACCTTTGCACATAGCTATGAGATCAAAGTCACACCTGTGTGTTCTTACCTGTGTAATTAGGGATGGGAACTTTAAAGGGTTTGGAGAGGATACTTCGGATGAACTGCTCCTGTTGAAGGCATTTAAAAAGTAATCAGAGTGTGCCATCGAGCAGACACAGGCATCACGTACAGTTGGATGCTTACGTGTTTGTCAGCCTCCACACAGGCCACCTGATTGGTCATTTGTGTCAGAGGTCTCCTGAAGGGACAGGGAGGGATGTCTTGCAGCTCAGTTTCATCTCTTCCTCTTTTCCCCTGTCAACAAATATTCATCCATCATCTGCTGCTACCATTTAGTAACAGCTTTTAACTTTCTGCTCTCATATTCACTGACTTTGAAATGTTCATGTATCCATCCCCAGACTTGTCTACAGAAAACTAGCAATGAAACTGGTTATTTACAGGTATCATACCAAAGGGGCCCATTACTTAGGCAACCCATCATCTTGGCTTTTAGATTTTTAATTAATTTATATCACATTGTAGAAATTTGCTTTGAGTTTAAGGAAGATAATTGTAGAAATTTTTAGATTGAAAAGCCTCATTTGCTTTTTGTATTTGAAATGGCATAAGCAAACTAAAATGCTTGAAATACGAAGGGGCTGAATGCTTTTGCAAGCCACTGTATGTATGTATGTATGTATGTATGTGTGTGTGTGTGTAAAAGAGAACCATTTATCACTCAGCCATCACTAAGTCTGATCCTCATTATTCCCTCAGTTAAGAGGGTCTGGTCATCATTTGGATTACACAAACCTATGGACCCATTTTCATTAAAAATTATGGACGGAGGTGTAGACCATGAAAGTGACTGAGGAGAGATTTAAGTCGGCATTTGGAAATAGATCATATAATTCAGCACCTTTGCCAAAAAGGCTGTTTGTTGCCATTTTGTCTTTCAGCAGGACCTCAGGAATCAAACATGACCCAAGTGGATGTTGAAGGCCAAGGGAACCCCAACACTTCACCTGGCTATTGCAGATTGATGAGTACTTTCAAGATTGTGGGGAAAGAGTGGTTGTCATTCCTTGCAACTGAATGCTGAGAAACATTGTTCTTAAACTGTTGGACTATTTTTTTCACGCAGTTGCTCACAAAGTGAACTTTGAGCATTCATCTACTTTCCCAGTCTTTTGTTGTCCCTGTCCCAGCTTTTTTGAAATGTGTTGCAGGTATCCATTTCAAACTGAGCAAATATTTGCACAAAACAATAAAGTGTATCAGTTTGAACATTAAATATCTTGTCTTTGTGGTGTATTCTATTGAATATAGGTTTTAGAGGATTTTCAAATCATTGTATTCTGTTTTTATTTACATTTCACACAACGTCCCAACTTAATTGGAATTGGGGTTGTATATTTCATTTCACTTTAGTTAAGGTATATTAAGTTGCACTGCATTGTGTGGATGTTGTCATCATTAATTTTCATAGAGCACTTTGTGACATTCATGACACTCAAGTGAATGATGATAAAAGGTGATAGCATATCATGTCACTGCAATGCTCTGGCAGCTGTACACAGCAGGTACATTTTAAATGGAAAAAACCCACACTTACCTGGTACACGGTGCATGCTGGCCCGTGCAGATTGTAATTAAAGTGCACCCTTGTCAGCCGCTAATACATAGTAAGTAAAAAGCCATGCTTGCTACCTGACCTGAGTACCACGTGAACTGTGAAAATAAGGGCTTCAGTGAGCAGGTCGTAATCTATCTATCTATCTCTCAATCTAATGCAACCTATGTATGTACAGTGGTATGTAAAGGTTTGGGCACCCCTGATGATTTCCATAATTTTCCTTTCTAAGTCATTGGTTGTTTGGATCAGCAATTTCAGTTAAATATATCATATAGCAGACAAACACAGTGATATTTGAGAAGTGAAATTAAGTTCATAGGATTTGCAGAAAGTGTGCAATAATTCTTTAAACAAAATTAGGCAGGTGCATAAATTTGGGCACCCCAACATAAAAAATACATCAATATTTAGTAGATCCTACTTTTGCATAAATAACAGCCTCTAATCATTTCCTATAGCTTTAAATGAGAGTCTGGATTCTGGTTGAAGGTATTTTGGACAATTCGTGTTTGAAAACATCTCCAGTTCCGTCAGGTTTGTTGGTTTCCGAGCATGGACAGCCCACTTAAAATCACACCACAGATTTTCAGTAATATTCAGGTCTGGGGACTGAGATGGCCATTTCAGAACGTTGTACTTGTTCCTCTGCATGAATGCCTTAGTAGATTTTGAGCAGTGTTTCGGGTCATTGTCTTGTTGAAAGATCCAGCCCCGGTGCAACTTCAACTTTGTCACTGATTCATGAACATTGTTCGCAAGAATCTGCTGATATTGACCGGAATCCATGTGATCCTCAACTTTAACAAGATTCCCAGTACCTGCACTAGCCACACAGCCCCACAGCATGATGGAACCACCTCAGGGTTCTCCCCAGACAATGGAACAATGGCATTGCGCCATTATATTATTATGACAGTGCCATTATACTGCGCCGTGCTCTGATATTTTTTTTAATCCAGCCAGGCTGTTTGTGCTGAACAGACTGCTGCCTGCTTTCCCCTCCCCCGCCGGCAGCCAGCAGAGCAGAGTAACAGCGCTGCAGCTCAGAGAATGAGAGAGCACATGGTCTCTCAGTGAAAGAACAAAAACTCCATCAAAGTCTTCCAATAAAAAGAGCTCCTTTTGCCTATGTAGCTAGTGACACATTAAAGCTGCGACGCGAGCGACAGCAGCTACAGGTTGCAATGTAATCCCTATGGAAGGACGCATTGTGGCGCAAAGCCGAGCCAAGCCACACAACGCGATGGACGTGAATGAAGCGACGCAAATGAAGCAATTCTGAGCGATTGGCGCATTTGTGGCACGATCTCGCATCGCGTCGCACCGCCCTCCTCACCAAGTTGAAAAATCTGAACTTTTTCATCTTGTCGCGCTGCGATGACCAATCAGGGACTGAATATGTAGTGACGTGGAGATGTCTGGAGTTTGACTGAGTTGGATGTGAACATGTCCTGTCTCTGGTAGCCAGCCTTTGAGCAGGACTTATGTTCCTTTTGTCTTTTATTTCACAATTATGACAGAGTTTTTGGGGGAAAAGCGAGCAGCAGCCCTGCAGCAGCGAACAGGTTTTTTTTTTTTATTCACGTGCGCATGCACGCGAATCGTTGGTGAAGATGATTTTATTTATTAACTACACAGATGTATAATAAAACAAACAGTGACTGGTTTATG
This sequence comes from Thalassophryne amazonica, assembly GCF_902500255.1. Taxonomy (NCBI): domain Eukaryota; kingdom Metazoa; phylum Chordata; class Actinopteri; order Batrachoidiformes; family Batrachoididae; genus Thalassophryne; species Thalassophryne amazonica. The sequence goes on along the minus strand of NC_047112.1, from coordinate 66,512,092 downwards.
AACACAATTATGACAGAGAGTGAGCAGCATCACCGCAGGAGCAGCAGCGGACAGTTTTCTTTTTAATTGTTTACATGTGCGCGCATGAACGGGACAGGAGGTCCTCAAACTGGGTCCTGCAGAGGCGGAAGGACCGCTGAAAGCGGCCGTCATCCAGATGCAGCTCCTGCAGCAAATAATGAAACCCCCCGAATTGGGAATGTCTCATGACAATGTTGTGAACCCAGGGACAGCGCCGCTGGCGACATTTGTCAGCTTTCCACAACAATTAAGAGCATAGCAAAACGCTCCGTGTGATTAAGGTCCAGCATGTTGACTTGACTGACAACCAGAGCCGGCGAGCAGAATGAAAGCTACTCCTATTTGATGACGCACTGGAGCGAATTTTCGCAGCAAAAGCAAAACGACACACCAGGCAATGGTGGCACATCCACTGCATGCTGATGGATGCGAATTTGTGGCGTCACGTCGCGCCAGGTGTGAACGCGGCATAGGGCTTTATTTTACAGATGAAAGCCTTCATATTTCCAAAGTTTGCTCAAATAATCCGCAAAGACGGCGTGAGAGTGACGAGTCTCTCGTTCCCTCACAGAGAGAGGAGGAACCAGAGAGAGAGAGAGAGAAGGAAAAAGTGTGAGCAGCAGATGCTACACGCTGTAAAAAAGCAGCGAAGCAATTTTAATCAACCATCATCTTCACCACACAGCCTCAGTGAAACAATAAAGTGTGAAAAAGTGATTCAGAAAGCTTTTCCATCCAGGGTTTCATCTTTAAAAGAGCAAATTTACTTCTTTACTTCTTGCAGAAGCATTTTTTGTTTTCTTTTTATTATTGTTGTTTATGCACCAATACACCAGATCAAATTACTTCTTAGTAAGAACTCTGCAATAAATTTTATTCTGATTTGACAGGTTTAGCTCTTGTTCAAACAAGACAATTAGGGGTTATAATGTTTTTAAAAAGTATGCCATCCCACTCAAAAATGTTAAAAGGAAAAAACTAAACTGTCAACATGAGAGAAAAACTCTGTCTTACTGGATTAATTGGTACAGAGTGTCATTTTTGAAGAGGACAGCAAATGTTATGTCCATCAAACATTAATGTGTTGTTAAACTTTTCAATGTTTTTATTTTATTAACTTAGACAGAAACATGCAAAAAGGAACTTTGATATGTGTCATTTTTTTGTCTATTATTCTTGCTTTCAATGCATCTAAAACCAGACAAACTGACTTGCAACGCGTGCCGCCTTGGGTGACAATTGCCAACAGTGCCGCTATACTTAAAATTTCTGGGGAGAACCCTGCACCTCCAAATTTCACTGTAGGTAGCAAGTGTTTCTCTTGGAATGCTGTATTCCTTTTCTGCCATGCATACCACCCCTTGTTAAGTCCAAATTACTCAATTTTAGTTTCATCAATACACAGCACCTTATTCCAAAATGAAGCTGGCTTGTCCAAATGTGCATTAGCATACCTCAAGCAACTCTGTTTGTGGTGTGTACGCAGAAAAGGCTTACTCTGCATTATAGCATCATCCAGCATCTCCCTGTGCAAAGTGCACTGTATAGTTGAACGATGCACAGAGACACAATCTGCAGCAAGATCATCTTGTAGGTCTTTGGAACAGGTCTGTGGGTTGACAACAACTGTTCTCACCATCCTTCGCTTCAGATTATCTGAGATTTTTCTTGGCCTGCCACTTTGAGCCTTAAGTAGTACTGTGTCTGTGGTCTTCCATTTCCTCACTATGTTCCTCACAGTGGAAACTGACAGCTGAAATCTCTGAGATAGCTTTCTGTATCTTTCCCCTAAACCATGATGTTGAACAATCTTTGTTTTCAGGTCATTTGAGAGTTGTTTAGAGGCTCCCATGTTGCCACTCACTAGAAGAGATGCAAAGAGGGGAAACATTTGTAAATGGCCACCTTAAATACTCTTTCTCATGATTGAATTCACCTGTGTAAGGGGGTGAAGGGTCAATGAGCTTACCAAATCAATTTTGTGTTCCAATACTTAGTGCTAAATGTATTCAAATCAATAAAATGACAAGGGTGCCCAAATTGATGCACCCGCCCAATTTTGTTTAAATAATTATTGCACACTTTCTGTACACACTATAAACTTCATTTCACTTCTCAAATATCAGTGTGTTCGTCTCCTATATGATATATTTAACTGAAATTTCTGATCCAGACAACCAATGATTTAATATGCATATGTCGCGGACATGAACGAGCAAAGCTCGTCAGCATCTCACCATGTCATTAAGGTTCTTCAGACTTATTTTGAGTAAAGGCTTCAGGGGAGCATTACTATGGCAAAAACCTTCCAGCTTCCACCCAACAATTCCTGTAGGCACAGGCACGAAAAGCCCAACTTTTTCCTGAAGCTCCCTCTGTTGGTTGGCAGCCGACCAGGGAGTGGAGGTGTCAGGAATGAAATCTCCTGGGACCCGCAGTGGTTGGCCATAAACCAACGCTGCTGATGACGATTGAAGGTCCTCTTTGGGGACAGATCGTAGACCCAGCATGACCCACGGGAGCCTGTCCACACCCAGGCTGTCTGCAATGGCATTCCAGAGCCTGCATGATTAATGATTAATCGGGTAACTCAAATATTTCAATTACAAAAAATGTTTGAGGCAAAGAATTTGCCTCGAAGTTTCGTTTAACGCTGTAGTACATACGCCAGGTCTGTATGTGATGCTGTAATGCTCCCACAAAAAACAGAGAAGAAGACAAAAGAGCATGCACATAACCAATGTAAGAGCTAATCAATGTAGTAGGCGATGATAGAACTCTATAAAGCCACATACTGAGTAAAATAAAGCCTTTTAAGAGAAAGAGGGTCAGCTCTGATCATCTGAAACAGACTTATTGCGCATTTAAAATGAAGCAGCGTGTTTATATATGTTTTTTTTAAAACATGGTTTGGTCCACTGGTTGCTCTCCACCTCCACAGATGAAGCAAAAGGACATGCACTTTAAGTGAATCATGTCTGACTATTCAAAAGGAAAAAAAAGCCTGTATTCAGATTGCAGCCGTGTGAGCAAAAGGTGGTAGTGTCAATCAATCGCTGGATTTTGACATCCACCAGTAGTCCATAAACACACAGAAAATCCACACCCAAGAGAGGGACAGCGACTTTAGCTGTGATTAAGTCTCAGCTAAACTTCTGGCCACCAAAACACAAGTCAACATGTCAAGTGCCGTACGTGCATATGGGGGTGCTGTTGGCAGCTGCCAGGGGGGACCAAACCCATCCGCTACAATGTCCAGTCTGGAGGTGGGCAGAATGCTCCTCTGAACATCAGTGTCACACAGGAAATGATGGCCGGACAAGGTGTCTTGGATGACCAGTAGCCTGTCGGTGCGGCGGACGCTCCTGGTCACTACGGAGCACCAGCCCCGATGTTTCTCTTTCTGCTGAAAGTGCAGAGTGAGCGACAGCGCTTGGCTCTGGATGCAAATTTAGCATGGTAGAAACAGAGGCTGGGCTCAGAATGCTGCCGAGGCGAAGTAAGTGCTGTTACAATGAGTGTTGCATCACCTGGGGGCAGTGCAGGTATGTGAAAGGTGTGGGCTGGGGCAGTCGTGACCGTGTGGGCAGGGATGAGTGCTGCAGCAGCCATGGCATGCTGGTGTTGACCAGCCAGAAAAAACTTGCCCGCCTCCTCTGCCAGTGCCAAACAGTCCATGGTGGTGGTGTTGGCCAAAACTGTCCACACCTGTGGGAGGAGTTGCCGCAAGAAGAGGTGGGCAAAGAGGAAATCAGGCCTGTGTTCTCCTTGGAGCTGTCCATAAGTTGCTGTCCCCTAAGCCGTGCTGAGAAAAAAGCCTGCTGGCCCTCTCAGCATCAGAAAGTTCAAATGTCTTTAAAAGGTGAGCCTTGAGAGCTGCATATTTATTCACTGCAGGGGGATTTTGCAGATTAACCAGTCTTGTCACTGTGGAACTGCTGAGAGCTGACACGACATAGTAGTACTTTGCGCCATCCAAGGTGATCTTCCGCAGTGCAAACTGCGCGTCTGCTTGAGCAAGCCAAGCTGAAGCTGACGACTCCCAAAACTTGGGGAGCTTCAAACACGCAGCATTTTGCATCATAATCGCATCAGAATGTCTTTCAAAGAGGTTTAGGACAGACGTTGGGGTCATCAGTATGGAATTTGCAACGGATTAAAAAAAAAGGAGCAACAATTCCCATTTCGACAACGCAACAGTGTGTCACTTTATTTCTCTATTCACACAATTCACAGGCTTTTTATCACAGCTCAGCCCTGCCCATTAACCGCATAGGAGTCCTGATGGGAAAAGATCACAGTTTGTCATATGCATAGCAGGAACAAACTTTGCCCATTACCCACACAGGGAACCTGACAGGAAATATCAATATGCACACCTCAGCATGTGATCACATGTAAAACAGACAACGCACTATAACCACAAGTGGTGACACCTTGATATGCATGAAAGAAAAAAAAAAGCTGGGTTTATTGTTTGGATTTGGTGAAACTATACATGCATATAACACCCAGTTCAGAGACTGGCCTTACGCCATTTGAAATTTTGTATGGCAGGCCCTACAGAATACCAGATTTACAGAAAATAGCTGGGCCTGATAGTGAGGATGAGGGATTAGTTGATTATAAGAGACGTGTGTTGTCCCCCATAAGAATGTCATACACGCTAACAAGATATCAGACTCTCCTATTTCTGTGCAGGGCCCTGAGAATCAGATCCAGATTGGCGACTGGGTGCTGATAAAGACTATTAAGAGAAAGAACTGGCCATCTCCGAGGTGGGAAGGCCCATTCCAAGTGCTGCTAACCACCCCCACTGCAGTGAAAATTGCAGAGAGGTCATCTTGGGTGCATCTATCCCACTGCAAAAGACAAAGATACCTGAAAGATCCCGAACAAGACAAGGGGAGCGACGTGTAACAGTGACGGCTGATGGCCTATGGGCCCAGCAACGGCTGGAAGTGCGTCGTAACAGAGACAGAGAGTGACCAGGAGTGAACAAAGACAAAGACCAGAGATTGAAGCAGATGCCAGGGTCCTGAAGCAGATGAGAAACCAGCTACAACCGAGGAGAATCCTGTCAACATAAACCAGGATTAGAAGCAGACGGACTACAAGCTTGAAATAAGAGCACTGAAGCTGATGAGACCAGACCAGGAGAAAGAAGCAGACGGAACTGCATCTTTGAGAATGGGAGACAAGAAAATCCTGTTCTATTCCTGTGCACCTGTGTTTGAAGAAAACGTCAAGAACAGGGCACAGGACAGAGTACATGACACATTGTTTTAATTCCACTTGCAGCATGCCTTACACATACTGATGATAGTACAGATCTATGCACTACAGCTGAAGGGAAATAACATAAAAAGAGTTCCAGAGTCCCTCAGTCCCTTGCTGAACTGAACTGAGACTGAACTGTCCCCTTCAGCCCCTAAGCCCAGACAAACTGAACTTTTTGAACTGTCACCAAAGAAAGAAGACATCTTCCAAGACCAGAACTGTTGTCTCTCTCCTGTCCCTAGGGAAGAAAAAAAAAAAAAGAGAAAACCTCATGACAGGGGGAGTGAGAGAGACATAGCAACAGGTTGTTCAAAATACTGTTTTAGCTATGGAGAGCTTTGCTGCCAGAGCAGGCTGCAAACTACGCAACCTGATGATGATTTTGACAATTATTGCTGTGATTGTGGCATTTACTATGTGGTGGTACAACCCCTGGCAAAAATTATGGAATCACCGGCCTCGGAGGATGTTCATTCAGTTGTTTAATTTTGTAGAAAAAAGCAGATCACAGACATGACACAAAACTAAAGTCATTTCAAATGGCAACTTTCTGGCTTTAAGAAACACTATAAGAAATCAAGAAAAAAAGATTGTGGCAGTCAGTAATGGTTACTTTTTTAGACCAAGCAGAGGAAAAAAATATGGAATCACTCAATTCTGAGGAAAAAATTATGGAATCACCCTGTAAATTTTCATCCCCAAAACTAACACCTGCATCATATCAGATCTGCTCGTTAGTCTGCATCTAAAAAGGAGTGAACAGACCTTGGAGAGCTGTTGCACCAAGTGGACTGACATGAATCATGGCTCCAACACGAGAGATGTCAATTGAAACAAAGGAGAGGATTATCAAACTCTTAAAAGAGAGCAAATCATCACGCAATGTTGCAAAAGATGTTGGTTGTTCACAGTCAGCTGTGTCTAAACTCTGGACCAAATACAAACAACATGGGAAGGTTGTTAAAGGCAAACATACTGGTAGACCAAGGAAGACATCAAAGCGTCAAGACAGAAAACTTAAAGCAATATGTCTCAAAAATCGAAAAATGTACAACAAAACAAATGAGGAACGAATGGGAGGAAACTGGAGTCAACGTCTGTGACCGAACTGTAAGAAACCGCCTAAAGGAAATGTGATTTACATACAGAAAAGCTAAATGAAAGGCATCATTAACACCTAAACAGAAAAAAACAAGGTTACAATGGGCTAAGGAAAAGCAATTGTGGACTGTGGATGACTGGATGAAAGTCATATTCAGTGATGAATCTCAAATCTGCATTGGGCAAGGTGATGATGCTGGAACTTTTGTTTGGTGCCTTTCCAATGAGATTTATAAAGATGACTGCCTGAAGAGAACATGTAAATTTTCACAGTCATTGATGATATGGGGCTGCATGTCAGGTAAAGGCACTGGGGAGATGGCTGTCATTACATCATCAATAAATGCAGAAGTTTATGTTGATATTTTGGACAATTGAAAGGATGTTTGGGGATGATGAAATCATTTTTCAAGATGATAATGCATCTTGCCATAGAGCAAAAACTGCAAAAACATTCCTTGCAAAAAGACACATAGGGTCAATGTCATGGCATAAGGTCATTGTCAATGAGCAGATCTGATTTGATGCAGCTGTTAATTTGGGGGATGAAAATTTACAGGGTGATTCCATAATTTTTTCCTCAGAATTGAGTGATTCCATATTTTTTTCCTCTGCTTGGTCTAAAAAAGTAACCGTTACTGACTGCCACAATCTTTTTTTCTTGATTTCTTATAGTGTTTCTTAAAGCCAGAAAGTTGCCATTTGAAATGACTTTAGTTTTGTGTCATGTCTGTGATCTGATTTTTTTCTACAAAATTAAACAACTGAATGAACATCCTCTGAGGCCGGTGATTCCATAATTTTTGCCAGGGGTTGTATGAAAAAATATATGAACCACGTTACAATTAAGACCAGAAGAAAGTGATACCTTTATTCAAATCTGATGACAAGCATCTTTACTAACCATAGGCTTGTGTCTTTCTGGTGTCACAGTTTTCAAAGATATCGGAAAAACTTTACAATAACAAATTTACTGAACAACACAACCTGCTTAATGATAGTCAATATGGGTTTAGATGCAATAGAAGCGATTAATAAACACATGGAGTTTGTGTTGTTTATGGAGTTCCTCAGGGTTCTGTGTTGGCACCAAAGTTATTCATATTGTATATCAATGGTTTTATGTAAATATGTCTTTGGAAGTTGGGATCGCGAGTACAAGCAGACGTGATGAGTTTCCTCCACAGGGTGGCTGGGCGCTCCCTTAGAGATAGGGTGAGGAGCTCAGTCACTCGGGAAGAGCTCGGAGTCGAGCCGCTGCTCCTCCACGTCGAAAGGAGTCAATTGAGGTGGCTCGGGCATCTTTTCCGGATGCCCTGTGGACGCCTCGTTGGAGAGGTGTTCTGGGCACGTCCCATTGGGAGGAGGCCCCGGGGAAGACCCAGGACACGCTGGAGGGACTACATCTCTCGGCTGGCTTGGGAACGCCTTGGGGTTCCCCTGGAGGAGCTGGGGGAATGACAGGGTTTTCTATATATTATCAATATTATTATCAAATATTAATGTCTTTACTTTGATTGTTAATGTCTTCACTTTGATGTACTTTCTGTGATCTTGTCTTTGATTCTGTTCTCTATTTTTCATATATACATATATGCATGTGTGAGAGTTCATGTACCATTATTCTTTTAAATAATTGCTCATTGTCAAAGCAATCATATACACTGAACTGTTCAAGTAATCATTAAAACTGCCACACGAAAAAGTGAGCAGATGATCTTTGGCTTAGAAAATGTGCAGACTGTTTTGCTAGAATTATGGTTTTGCTAAGCGCAGATGTGCATCTTTAATTAACGGTTCAGCCTTGAGGGAAGAGCAGTGTGACCGGAACACTGGTTCAGGGCTGGACATTATTATGGGAAGCCTAGAAGACTGAGGGCTCAAAGCCATAACAGTTTTCATATCAACGTGAGACTAGACTTTGTGTCTTTCCATTGTTTTGTGATATTGTCACTCCTATATGCTTGTATGTAACTATATTCAATGAAAAGGAGAAGCAAATGGGCAGGGCCTTCAGAGCAGACAACAGTTCTTGATTAAGGGACTCACTCGTCTGTTCTCTCCTGATCAGGAAAAGAAATTCAATGTCTCCTGCGTGATCATTTTCTGTGTGTGTAAACTGAGCTGTTCTTTCCAGGTCCAACTCTGAACGACTCTGACAATGTGCTTCGTAGATCTGGATGTTATCACTTGACAAACAGGAAGCACACTCACTATCGCAAATTATTTACAGTTGGGACTCTGACGAAGGTGGTCATGTCGCCTCCTCTTTCCTCTCTTTCTGTGTTTCTCTATCTCTGCCCCAACCTTCAAAAGGCCCAACTTCACCAGACTGAATTCTTCGAACTGTATTTGGAATAACCATGGAATTGATCTGCTGGTCTCTCAACACTATTGACACCATCTTTTCAACAAGGAAATCAGGGCTGGGGGACCCTCCATGCCCAGATGGAACCTATCCTTCGGGCTATGTTTTTGACACCTGGGAGAAGTGGCGCGTTGCATGCTTGGCACCACTCTCCATGGAAGATGTTGAGGATTCATTCTTCTTTGCTTTTATGGCAGGAGGGCTTTTGCTGATTAGGCGCTGCCCTGACCTACTAGAAAATTGGGAAAACGGTTGCTTCCAAAACCACAACCCCACACCTGTCTGTCATGATTAACAAGGTGGGCAAGGGGGTACAATCTCAGACTGCGTTAACTGTGGAACTTAAATGCTGCATTGCAAAGGAAATGATGTTGGAGACCAATGAATATTCACAATTGGATCTGGACAGTTAAAGATAGGCCATATTGGAACTCTGTGCTTCTCTGCCTAATCCAAAAATGGAAGCCTTATGAGCTACCAAAGGTTAAAATGCCCCGTTTGTTTTCCTCCAGAAGGATTTCAACGGCCTTGGTGAAACATCTGGCTCCTTTTCATTTGCCCTCCCCTACAGTCTGCGGTCATCAAAGCCACTCCAGACTCTATGTATACATGGACAGTGACTGATATGAACTCATCTGCACACATGATGCATGCCCCACTCTGGCACTCCCCCCAAGATCAGCCACGCGGTGGAAATGCTGTTGCAGCCCCAACACACTCATTGCCTCAATTCGGGTGACGGACTGTTTCAAAGCTTAGTGTACATAAACAAATCAAATGTATATGTGCGGTTGTTTTAATTCTGATGTGTGCCATTATTATGTTCAACTGGTAATAATTGTGGATTAATTGCTGTATTTTTGTTTGGGGTAATTGGGTGTGAAGATGAATTTCTCTTTTAGGAAACAATAAAGTTGTCTGAATCTTTGAATCTTGAATCTTATGGCCATAATGTCCATCAAGTGTTGAATGTCTGCCACACCCTGCTGGATTTTGTATCGTTTGAATATTAGACCATGTATTATTAATTAATTTGCTTATTAGTATTTATGTTATTTGGTACCATTGTACATCACTTGATTTCACCTATTGTGATGTTTAATGTTTAGTTCTGGTTGAGCAAGGTAGGAGTGTTTTATGTCTTTTTGTAGCAGACATTTCTGTATTTTCATATTTCTTGTTTAATGTGAGACATCTCTATCCCTGCTCCACATCAGTTTCCTTCAGGATAATTCAATTTTATTTATATAGCGCCAAATCACAACAAACAGTTGCCCCAAGGCGCTTTATATTGTAAGGCAAGGCCATACAATAATTACGTAAAAACCCCAAAGGTCAAAACGACCCCCTGTGAGCAAGCACTTGGCGACAGTGGGAAGGAAAAACTCCCTTTTAACAGGAAGAAACCTCCAGCAGAACCAGGCTCAGGGAGGGGCAGTCTTCTGCTGGGACTGGTTGGGGCTGAGGGAGAGAACCAGGAAAAAGACATGCTGTGGAGGGGAGCAGAGATCAATCACTAATGATTAAATGCAGAGTGGTGCATACAGAGCAAAAAGAGAAAGAAACACTCAGTGCATTATGGGAACCCCCCAGCAGTCTACGTCTATAGCAGCATAACTAAGGGATGGTTCAGGGTCACCTGATCCAGCCCTAACTATAAGCTTTAGCAAAAAGGAAAGTTTTAAGCCTAATCTTAAAAGTAGAGAGGGTGTCTGTCGCCCTGATCCGAATTGGGAGCTGGTTCCACAGGAGAGGAGCCTGAAAGCTGAAGGCTCTGCCTCCCATTCTACTCTTACAAACCCTAGGAACTACAAGTAAGCCTGCAGTCTGAGAGCGAAGCGCTCTATTGGGGTGATATGGTACTATGAGGTCCCTAAGATAAGAAGGGACCTGATTATTCAAAACCTTATAAGTAAGAAGAAGAATTTAAATTTTTAAATTCTATTCTAGAATTAACAGGAAGCCAATGAAGAGAGGCCAATATGGGTGAGATATGCTCTCTCCTTCTAGTCCCCGTCAGTACTCTAGCTGCAGCATTTTGAATTAACTGAAGGCTTTTCAGGGAAAACAATAATAATAAAGATGAAGTTGAAGAAGGTGAGTGTGTCCTAAGTCTTCACCGGAGTCCCCTCACAGCTGGATGTGCCTGGAAGATCTCCCAAGGGAGACAACCATGGAAAATCCTAACCAGATACCTGAACCACCTCAATTTGTATCTTTCGATGCAAAGAAGCAGCAGTTCTACTCACAGTCCCACCCACATAGTCGAGCTTCTCACCCTGTCCAGGATTGTAAACCCAGATGATCAGTGGAAACATGATGCACCTGAGCTCAATTTTGAGCTTCATGGCAAAGACTATGAATATTTCCGCATATGTAATTTTTAACTTTTTTTTTTTTTTTTTTTTTTTTTTTTTTTTAGAAATTTGCTAAAATCTCAAAATCTGATTGAACATCTCTGGAGTGATCTGAAAATGGCCATGCACCGACACTCTCCATCCAACCTGATGAGAGGTGCTGCAAAGAAGAATGGGCCAAACTGCCCAAAGATAGGTGCACCAAGCTTGTGGCATCATATTCAAAAAGACTTGAGGCTGTAATTGCTGCCAAAGGTACGAGGTCTGTTAGAAAAGTATCGGACCTTTTTATTTTTTTCAACAACTATATGGATTTGAATCACGTGCGATTACATCAGACAAGCTTGAACCCTCGTGGGCATGAGAGTTTTTTCAAGCCTGTCGGTTACATCATTCGCCTGTGGGCTGGCTTTGAGTGAGGAGTGGTCCACCCCTCCCGTTGGAATCTCTTTGTCTGAGAACTTCCTGAGAGACTGACGCTTTGCTTGATCAAAATTTTTTCCAAAACTGTGAGGCACATCGAAGTGGACATCATTCGAGAAATTCAGCTGGTTTTCTGTGAAAATTTTAACGGCTGTTGAGAGATTATGGACTGTTGCTGTCGCTTTAAGGACTGCCCACGGAGCGGGACGTTGCGACGCGCCCTGAGCCGCCGCTGTCTGCCTATTTCGAGCTGAAAGCTTCCAAATTTAAGCCTCTGTTAACCCAGGATGACGTGAGAGAACAGAGAACTTTCAGAAGAGGTCGGGATCAGCAGTTTATCCGGAAATTCCACTGTTAAAGGAGATTTTGTAATGAAAGAAAGAAAGTGCGGACAGGTCCGCGCGTCGGGACGCAGCCGGCGCCGCGCACCACCACAGGAAAAACACCTCCGTTGGAAGCCTTAAGGACAAGTTGGAACATGTCCAGCTGTTAAACAATTTCTCAGATACTCACTCAACTGAAAGCCATCAAAAGCCGCCTGGTTTTTACAAATGGTTATCAACACGGAGGAACGTCTGGATAAACTGCTGATCCCAACCTCTTCTGAAAGTTCTCTGTTCTCTCACGACGTCCTGGGTCAACAGAGGCTTAAATCTGGAAGCTTTCAGCTCGAAACAGGCAGACAGCAGTGGCTCAGGGCGCGTCGCGACGTCCCGCTCCGTGGGCCGTCCTTAAAGCGACAGCAACAGTCCATAATCTCTCATCAGCCGTTAAAATTTTCACAGAAAACCAGCTGAATTTCTCGAATGATGTCCACTTCGATGTGCCTCCCGGTTTTGGAAAAAATTTTGATCAGGCAAAGCGTCAGTCTCTCAGGAAGTTCTCAGACAAAGAGATTCCGACGGGAGGGGTGGACCACTCCTCACTCAAAGCCAGCCCACAGGCGAATGACGTAACCGACAGGCGTGAAAAAACTCACGCATGCGCACGAGGGTTCAAGGTTGTCTGATGTAATCGCACGTGATTCAAATCCATATAGTTTTTGAAAAAAAATAAAAAGATACATTAGTTTTATCACAGACCTCGTATATCAACAAAGTTTTGAGCAAAGGCTGTGAATACTTATGTACATGTGATTTCTTAGTTTTTTTATTTTTAAGAAATTTTCAAAAAATTCAAAAAACCTTTTTCATGTTGTCATTATGGGGTGTTGTGAATACAATTTTGAGAGGGGGAAAAATGAATTTACTCCATTTTTCCATTTTTAAAATGTAGAAAAAATGAAGCGTTGTGAAAAAGAGAAGCGCTGTGAATACTTTCCAGACGCACTGTACTTACTCACAGTGTCAGCGATCCTCCTCATCTGAGTCTCACTAAGTAACTGTTCATTGGACACAAAGTCATTCCAGCAGGACTCAAGGATCCTCAGACTTAAACATGACAAAACACATCATAATAAAGACAGAAGGACTTACGGTTCCACGTGTCCACTTATGGTCGTCACATGAGTCTTCTGCCTGCTTTCGTTTAGCAACCTGACTTGGAGCCAGACTTCTCCTCTGTGTGTCAGACAAACATAGGTTGTTGATGTGTTAAATATGGTGTGTATCCACAGGAGAGTCGTTCCTTCCTCTCTGCTCCATTGATGTCTAATGCCCATGTACTAGAGAGAGGTGAAGCAGTTGAGGATTATGGTGGGATGAGTTGTTAACCCGTTGATCTTTTTAAGATGGTCAGATTTTATAAAAGGGTAACATATCACCCTCCTCAGATTTAAGCATTTTTTTGGGTGTATGCTTATGGTAGATTAATTAATATTTCCCTAAGTATATAAGTAGATTAATGTCTGCAGAGGAATTCAAGCAGTGAGGACAGCGTCCATTTCAGGGGGCACATGAGCTCAGACAATGCACAAATACTGTTGTGTGGGCCACCAGAAGAGGAGGTACTGCTGGCCCACCACCAGAGGGCGCCCTGCCTGAAGTGCGGGCTTCAGGCACGAGAGGGCGCTGCCGCCACGGACACAACCGGGAGTGACAGCTGTCACACATCAACTCATGACAGCTGTCACCCATCTTCATTTCATCACTCCATAAAAGCCGGATGTCATCTCCACCTCGCTGCCGAGATATCATCTACCTGTGAAGGTAATTCTCTGCTAAACTGAAAACACTGACTAACAGTCTGAACTTCTTTGCAGCCGTTTTCCTGTAAGTGTTTCCTTATCTGTGGGATTGGCGTTTGGTGTGATCAGCGACGGCTTCGCTTCACACCCCAACCAGATAAGTGGTTGACAGGAGCTGCATGTGTGTGTGATTAGAGGTGGAGGTGACTTTCCACCTTCTGACTGTTTTTGTTACTGGGTGTGCACACACCCACATCTCACTGTTTGTGCTCCTCGCCAGCAGTACCAGATCCGACAGTCGGGGACAGTGATCACCTGGGAATTCGGGACTTGGCGGCTCCAGTATTCTCCGGGTTCTGTGGCGGTGGAAATCGTGTGGTTCCGGCTCTTCTCACGACAGACGTCTTCTATCCTCGAGCCTGCCCACACGTCACCTTGGTGTATTGACTGCTGTCAGATTCTGTGATTGTCTGTATCATCGTTGTGCACATTCACAACATTAAATTGTTACCTTTTGGCTCATCTATTGACCGTTCATTTGCGCCCCCTGTTGTGGGTCCGTGTCACTACACTTTCCCCAACAAACACGCCAATAAATGAGCTCAGCGAGTTACTATAACAATAATAAATTAACTCAGCGAGTTACTTTATCAATAATAAATGAGATCAGTGTGTTATTTAACAACAATAAATTAACTCAGGATGTTATTTAACAATAATAAATGAACTTCGTGCATTATTTAACAATAATAAATGAGCTCAGCGAGTTACTTTTTTTTTTTTTATTCAAAAATGTATTTATTGTTTTCAAGACATACATAAAATGTTAAGAGCTGGCAGTGACATTTACAGATAAGTCTAAAGAGTCAAATATTTGTACAGAATGTCCCACCAGTTCAAGGTCACATGTACGGTAAGTGATGTAAAGTAAAAAAAAAAAAAAAAAAAAAATCAATACAGAAAACACACACACACACACACACACACACAAAAAAGCAAAATATTAAAGTAATCCCACCCACCCTCCCAACCTGTCACCATCAAGATAGGATATTAACAACATGTGCCATAGTTACACAAATGCAACCATTAAAAAAAAACAAATTTTCAAAGAGCTGGATACAACTGCATAAAACGTCTCCATGTGTTCTCAAATCCACTGAGATTCTGTTTAAATGAAAACCTTAATTTTTCTAGTTTTAGACAGGACATAACATCCTGTAGCCACTGTGAGTGCAGAGGAGGGTTAGGATCTTTCCATTTGAAAAGAATGGCTCTATGTGCTATAAGTAATGCGAAGGCCAAAGATTGTTTTTTCCTAGCGCTCACATGTGGCTGGTTTTCCAAAACACCAAAAAGTGCAAGTACAGAGTTTTGTTCCAAATTAATATTGAATGCCTGGGACAAAGTGTTAAAAATGTTTGTCCTGAAGGCATGAGCAGGACCAAAACATGTGACAAAGGGTGGCCTCAGTCAAATTACATCAAATGCACAGAGGACTGACTTCGGGATGCATAGTAGACAACCTGGCCCTGGAGATGTGCGCTCTGTGCATCACCTTGAATTGAATCAAACTGTGCCTAGCACAAAAGGAAGAAGAGTACACAAGTTTAAGTGCAGAGGCGCAGGCATCATCTGACACAGTATGACCCAGGTCTTTCTCCCATGCATTTTTGAATTTATCAACTGGTGAACTTTTAAGATCAAGCATGATATTATACAACTTAGAGATTAGACCTTTGGAAGGTTTACATGATAGTATTTTATCCACCATGGTCTCCTGTATAGGAACCTGAATGTTAGATAGTTGTGTGATGAGAAAATGTCGCAGCTGAAGATAACGAAAAAAATCTAAATTTTGAAGGTTAAATTTCTCCTTCAGCTGTGCAAATGACGCCATGGTACCATCCACTAACAAATCTTTAAAACGTTTAACCCCCTCATGGTGCCATTGCCGAAAACCCACATCAATAACAGATGGCTTGAATAAATGATTGATAAGAATGGGGCTCCAAAATGAAAAAATGTCCATACCAAAATGTTTTCGAAATTGTCCCCAAATCTTCAAAGTGTGTTTAATCACTGGATTATCAAATAGAGTGGTGGGGGGTAAAGGCAGAGCTGAACCAACTGAGGCCAAAGGAGAGGTGCTCTGTGAGAAGAGCTCTAATGAGACCCAATCAGGACAGTCCAGCCAGTCATAATAATGGGACCAATGTATCAGACATCTCAGGTGGGCTGCCCAGTAATAAAATCGAAAATTGGGAAGGGCAAGACCCCCCTGATGTTTAGATTTTTGAAGGTGAATTTTACTTAAGCGAGGTTGTTTGCCCTGCCAGATGTAAGAGGTTATCAAGTCCAACTGTTGGAAAAAAGCAAGTGGAATAAAAATGGGCAATGTCTGGAAAAGATACAGAAATCTGGGTAAAATTACCATCTTGACAGAGTTTACACGGCCCACCAAAGATATCGACAAGGGTGACCACCGCAACATCAGCTGTCTGGCCTGATTTAATAAAACAGTTACGTTTTCTTTAAAGAGGTCTTTGTGTTTTTTAGTGACTGTGACTCCCAGTTATGAAAATGTGTCATACTCAACCTTAAAATTTAAATTAGAGAAATCAATATGCCGTGCTTTGTCATTAATTGGAAATAGCTCACTCTTGTTAACATTTAGTTTGTAGCCTGAAATCGTGCCAAAGTTATGAAGCAACGATAATGCAGTAGGGATTGATTCAAGTGGGTTAGACACATAAAGCAGGAGGTCGTCAGCGTAGAGGGAGACCTTGTGCTCCACACCTCCCCTCCAAACTATAAGTACGAAGTGCTATAGCAAGTGGTTCTATAGCCAGATCGAAAAGCATGGGACTCAATGGGCACCCCTGACGAGTGCCACGGTACAAGCTAAATGGCCTGGATAGTTGAGAGTTGGTACGAATCATGGCGGTAGGGTGGGAGTAGAGCAGTTTGATCCAAGAAATAAAAGCGGGCCCAAATCCAAACTTGTCCAGCACAGCGAACAGGTATGGCCACTCAATGCGGTTGAATGCTTTCTCCGCGTCAATGGAGATCACGCATTCAGGTTGGTCTTCTTTAGCGGAATACATAATATTTAAGAGGCGCCTGATGTTAAAGTAAGATTGCCTGTTTTTAACAAAGCCAGTTTAATCCTTGGATATAACAGATGGGAGAATATTTTCCAATCTGTGCGCTAACACTTTAGCATCTGTGTTGAGGAGAGATATGGGTCTATAGGAGGTGCACTGTGAGGCATCCTTTCCTTTTTTTGCAATGAGTGTAATATATGCCTCCGATAAGGACTGAGGTAGTTGGCCCTGTTTGGAGGACTCCGACAAGACCAAGCACAGCAATGCAGAGAGAGTTTTGGAAAACGTTTTAAAAAATTCAGATGGAAACCCATCTGGGCCTGGACTTTTAAAAGACTGCATTGCATTTATGGCTTTGATTATTTCCATTTCAGAAATTGGCTCTGTTGGGAAAGTGTAGTGACACGGACCCACAACAGGGGGCGTAAATGAACGGACAATGGAAGGAGTCAAATTATAACACTTTACTGGTGTGAATGTCACAACCAAACACAGCAGAATCAGAATGTGCAACAGTCAATTAATAAAAGGTGTCGTGTGGGCAGGCTCGACGATAGGAGACGCCCGTCTGGAAACGAACCGGAACCACACGATTTCCACCGCCACCTGAAACCGAGGAATACTGGAGCCGCCAAGTCCCGGAGTCCCCAGGTGGCCACCTTCCCGGCGTGTCGGATCTGGTACTGCTGGCAGAAAACAAAAGACAGTCAAAGGGTGGGTGTGTGAACACCCAGTAACACTGGTGGGAATGCCACCTCCACCTCTCACTCAGCGCGTTGCATCGGTCTCAGCTGAAAAGGAGCGCCGTCTTGCACAGCCTCCTCAAAAACGACCGGTTCTCCTGCAAACACTCACAATAAACAGATTTACAAAAGGCTGAGGATATTACCTCCAGATGAAGATGATATCTCGGCAGTTTGGTGGAGGTGTCTTCCTGCTTTTATACCAGATGTGTTGATTAGTGACAGCTGTCACGGATGATGGGTGACAGCTGTCACCACGGCTTGTTCCTGAGGCGGCAGCGCCCTCTCGTGCCTGAAGCCCGCACTTCAGGCAGGGCGCCTTCTGGTGGTGGGCCAGCAGTACCTCCTCTTCTGGCAGCCCACACAACAGGCTCTTCAAGTATTTTTGTGAGAGCTTCAGAAAGTGAAGGGATGTTAAGTTTATTAAGGAAGTTATTGATTGTAGTTGAATCTGAGTTTAATTCTGAAGAGTATAGTTGAGTATAAAACTCTTTAAAGTTTGTCTTAATTACTAAGGGGTCAGTGGTAGTCTGGCCAGTGCACAACTGAATTTTTGATATTGCTTGTTTGGCTCTGAAGCCCTTGAGCTGATTGGCTAAAATTTTGTCTGATTGTCCCCATACATATAAAGCCTTGTTTTATTTTTTTTAGGAGCAGTTGTTCTACCCGGTAGGTGTTGAGCATGTCAAATCTGGCTTTCAACTCAACTCGCTGTTTAAATAGATCAGGACATTTATTTTGAGAATATTGTTTGTCTGTTTCTCCTATTTGACGTAGAAGGTTGTTTTGTTCCAGACTTGATGTTGTGAAAGTGTAGTGACACGGATCCACAACAGGGGGCGCAAATGAACGGTCAATAGATGAGCCAAAAAGTAACAATTTAATGTTGTGAAATGTGCACAACGAAATACAGACAATCTCAGAATATAATTACAGTCAAATCACAAAGGTGACGTGTGGGCAGGCTCGAGGATAGAAGACGTCTGTCCTGAGAAGAGCCGGAACCACACGATTTCCGACGCCACCGAACCTGGTGAATACTGGAGCCGCCAAGTCCCGAATTCCCAGGTGATCACCGTCCCCGACTGTCGGATCTGGTACTGCTGGCGAGAACAAAGACAGTCAAGTGTAGGTGTGTGCACACCCAGTAACAATAACGGTGGGAATGCCACCTCCACCTCTCACTCAATATGTGTTGCAGCGATCCCTCAGAGGAAAAAGAGTGCCGTCCTGCACAGCCTCCACAAACTAAGGACCGGTACTCCTGCAAACACTCACAATAGACAGATTTAGAAAATACCACAAAGGCTGAGGATATTACCTCCAATGAAGTACGATATCTCGGCAACGAGGTGGAGATGACGTCTGGTCTTTATGGAGTGAGATGATGTTGAGTAGATGGGTGACAGCTGTCAAGAGATAATGAGTGACAGCTGTCACCCCCGGCTGTGTCCGTGGCGGCAGCGCCCTCTCGTGCCTGAAGCCCGCACTTCAGGCAGAGCGCCCACTGGTGGTGGGCCAGCAGTACCTCCTCTTCTGGCGGCCCACACACAACAGGACCCCCCCTCAACGGGCGCCTCCTGGCGCCCGACCAGGCTTGTTCGGTTGACGGTGGTAGAAGTCGGCCAGGAGGGCCGGATCCAGGATGAAGCTCCTCTTCACCCAGGAGCGTTCTTCAGGTCCATACCCCTCCCAGTCCACCAAGTACTGGAACCCCCTGCCCATCCGACGGACGTCCAGGAGCCGGCGCACCGTCCAAGCCGGCTCCCCGTCGATGATCCGAGCAGGAGGCGGTGCCGGTCCGGGAGCACAGAGGGGTGCGGTGTGGTGAGGCTTGATTCGTGACACGTGAAAAACCGGATGGATCCGCAGTGAAGCCGGGAGTTGGAGCTTCACTGCGGCAGGACTGAGGACTTTGAGGATCTTGAATGGTCCGATATATCTGTCCTGAAGTTTCGGGGAGTCCACCTGGAGGGGGATGTCCTTTGTGGAAAGCCACACCTCCTGCCCGGGCTGGTAAGCAGGGGCCAGGGATCGCCGGCGGTCTGCATGGGTCTTCGCCCTCGTCCGTGCCTTCAACAAGGCAGAACGGGCGGAGCGCCACACCCGACGGCACTTCCGCAGGTGGGCCTGGACCGAGGTCACACTGACCTCTCCCTCCACCACGGGAAACAACGGGGGCTGATACCCCAAACACACCTCCAATGGGGAGAGGCCGGTGGCAGAGGATACCTGGCTGTTATGCGCATACTCGATCCAGGCCAGATGTTTACTCCAGGCCGTCGGGTGTGCGGACGTGACACAGCATAGAGCTTGCTCCAATTCCTGATTGGCCCGTTCTGCCTGTCCATTGGTCTGCGGATGATACCCGGACGAGAGGCTCACAGTAGCCCCCAGTTCCCGGCAGAAGCTCCTCCAGACGTGTGAGGAGAACTGGGGACCACGATCTGAGACGATGTCAGTGGGTATCCCATGCAGGCGGACGACGTGGTGGACCAGGAGGTCCGCTGTCTCCTGGGCTGTTGGGAGCTTCGGGAGGGCCACGAAGTGGGCCGCCTTGGAGAATCGGTCCACTATCGTGAAGATGGTGGTGTTGCCCTGGGACGGCGGGAGGCCCGTGACGAAATCCGGGCCGATGTGGGACCAGGGGCGATGAGGCACAGGCAATGGCTGGAGAAGTCCTTGGGACCTTTTATGGTCTGTCTTGCCCCTGGCACAGGTGGTGCAGGCCTGGATGTACTCCCGGACGTCGGCCTCCATAGACGCCCACCAGAAGCGCTGCCGGACAACTGCCACAGTCCTTCGCACCCCTGGATGACAGGAGAGCTTGGAACCGTGCCAGAAGTCCAAGACTGCAGCTCTGGCCTCTGGTGGGACGTACAACCGGTTCTTCGGACCTGTTCCTGGGTCCGGGCTCCGTGCCAGGGCCTCCCGGACGATCTTCTCCACGTCCCAGGTGAGGGTGGCCACGATAGTGGACTCAGGCAGGATGGGCTCCGGTGGATCCGACAGTGCAGTCTTGACCTCCTCTTCGTGTACCCGGGACAAGGCATCCGACCTCTGGTTCTTGGTCCCGGGGCGATAGGTGATCCGGAAGTCAAAACGCCCGAAGAACAGTGACCAGCGGGCTTGCCTGGGGTTCAGCCGCTTGGCGGTCCTGATATACTCCAGGTTCCGATGGTCAGTGAAAACCGTGAACGGCACAGACGCTCCCTCCAACAGGTGTCTCCACTCCTCAAGAGCCTCTTTCACCGCAGGAGTTCTCGATTGCCGACGTCATAGTTCCGTTCAGCCGGGGTCAACCTGCGTGAAAAGTAGGCACACGGGTGAAGAACCTTATCGGTCTCTCAGCTCTGGGATAGCACGGCTCCTATCCCTGAGTCAGAGGCGTCCACTTCAACCACAAACTGGCGGCTAGGGTCGGGCTGCACCAAAACTGGTGCAGTAGAGAACCGTTGTTTCAACTCCTTGAACGCGGCTTCGCACCGATCCGACCAGGTGAAGGGGACTTTTGGAGAGGTCAGGGCTGTCAGGGGGCTAACTACCTGACTGTAGCCCTTAATGAACCTCCTATAGAAATTAGCGAAGCCGAGGAACTGTTGCAGTTTCCTACGGCTTGTTGGTTGGGGCCAATCTCTCACCGCCGCAACCTTGGCCGGATCAGGGGCGACGGAGTTAGAGGAGATGATAAACCCCAGGAAGGACAAAGACGTGCGGTGAAACTCGCACTTCTCGCCCTTCACAAACAGTCGGTTCTCTAATAACCGCTGCAGGACCTGACGTACATGCTGGACATGGGTCTCAGGATCCGGAGAAAAGATGAGACTATCGTCCAGATATACGAAGACGAATCGGTGCAGGAAGTCCCGCAAGACGTCGTTAACCAAGGCTTGGAACGTCGCGGGGGCATTGGTGAGGCCGAACGGCATGACCAGGTACTCAAAGTGACCTAACAGGGTGTTAAATGCCGTCTTCCATTCGTCTCCCTTCCGGATCCGAACCAGGTGATACGCATCTCTAAGATCCAGCTTGGTAAAGATTTTGGCTCCATGCAGGGGGGTGAACACGGAATCCAACAATGGCAACGGGTATCGGTTGCGAACCGTAATCTCATTCAGCCCCCTGTAATCAATGCATGGACGGAGTCCGCCATCTTTCTTGCCCACAAAAAAGAAACCTGCCCCCATCGGGGAGGTGGTGTTCCGGATCAGCACGGTAGCTAATGAGTCCCGGATGTAGGTCTCCATTGATTCGTGCTCAGGTCGTGAGAGGTTGTACAGCCTGCTGGACGGGAACTCAGTGCCTGGAACCAAATCAATGGCACAATCGTACGGACGGTGCGGGGGAAGGGTGAGTGCCAGATCCTTGCTGAAGACGTCAGCAAGATCGTGGTACTCAACCGGCACTGCCGTCAGATTGGGAGGGACTTTGACCTCCTCCTTAGCCTGTAAACCGGGAGGAACCGAGGATCCTAAACACACCCGATGGCAGGTTTCGCTCCACTGAACCACCACCCCAGACGGCCAATCAATCCGGGGATTGTGCTTCAACATCCATGGGAAGCCCAAAATCACGCGGGAGGTAGAAGGAGTTACAAAAAACTCAATCTCCTCCCGATGGTTTCCAGACACCACCAGAGTTACTGGTTGTGTCTTGTGTGTGATTAAAGGGAGGAGCGTGCCATCTAGTGCCCGCACCTGCAATGGCGAAGGAAGCGCCACCAGAGGGAGCCCTACCTCCCTTGCCCATCTGCTGTCTAGCAAATTCCCTTCTGACCCCGTGTCCACCAGTGCTGGGGCTTGAAGGGTTAAATCCCCGCTCAGGATTGTAACTGGGAGTCGTGTGGCAATCTGTGTGTGTCCCACGTGAATGTTTTGACCCCCCCTTAGCCCAGTCTCTGAGGGCGGTTGTTGTTGTGGCCGTTTGGGGCAGTTTTTCTGTGTGTGCTCCTTTGAGCTGCAGAGAAAACACTCCCCGCGGATCAGCCTCCTCATTTTGGCCCTGTGCGTTTCCCTAACAACGTCAGCAGGGGGAGCTGTTGCCCCACAGAGCGCTGCGGCTGTGGAGCGTGGGGAGGGCGGCCCCTTTTCGAACCCGGAAGGGAGAGGGATGGCGCGTATCCGGCCACGTCCTTCGCCTCGCTCCCGACGGCGTTCCTCCAACCGATTGTCTAATCGTATAACGAGATCGATAAGCCCATCTAAATCCCGCGGTTCCTCCTTAGCTACCAGATGCTCCTTCAGGACAAACGACAGTCCGTTTATGAAGGTGGCGCGGAAGTCGACTGCATATTCGGCTGCACACCGGCGCCCCTGTCGCATTGACAGCAGCATTGTTGAAGCGGTCTCTCCTCTGTTAGGGTGATCAAACACTGTTCTGAACTCCCCCACAAACCCAGTGTATGCTGATAACAACCATGAGTTCTGTTCCCAGAGCGCCGTAGCCCAGGCGCGTGCCTTACCCCGAAGCAGAGCAATCACATAAGCTATTTTACTAGCATCTGACGCGTACATGACGGGACGCTGTGCGAAGACAAGCGAACATACCACAAAGGCTGAGGATATTACCTCCAATGAAGTACGATATCTCAGCAACGAGGTGGAGATGACGTCTGGTCTTTATGGAGTGAGATGATGTTGAGTAGATGGGTGACAGCTGTCAAGAGATAATGAGTGACAGCTGTCACCCCCGGCTGTGTCCGTGGCGGCAGCGCCCTCTCGTGCCTGAAGCCCGCACTTCAGGCAGGGCGCCCACTGGTGGTGGGCCAGCAGTACCTCCTCTTCTGGCGGCCCACACACAACACTTGACTTGTGTTTCATCCTTGCCGTATAAGCGATAATCTGCCCCCAAAGGTACGCTTTAAGAGTGTCCCATAGAGTAAGATAGGAAATGTCGGCAGTAGAATTTGTGTCGATGAAAAAGGCGACCTCTTTCTCAGTAAACTCTATAAATTTAGCATCTGATAACAAGGTTGAATTGAAGCGCCACTGTCTGCTCCTGGGTGGGAGGCCCGGAAGCAAAACAGAAAGTGTTAAAGGAAGAAGTCGGTGGTCCAGCAAAAAGTAATCGATTCGAGTATATGAATGGTGCACTTGAGAAAAAAAGGAAAATTCTTTGTCTTTCGGGTGTAGGAATCGCCAAACATCGTAGACACTAAAGTCAGAGAGAAAATTATTTATAAGACAGGCCGACCTGCCCACTGTGCTGGGAGTACATGAGGACCTATCAAGAGCTGGCTCCAGCCAACAGTTTAGGTCAGCGCCAAGGATAAGATATGTATTCAAGTCTGGCAGAGATGAAAACAAACGCTTGAAAAAGTCTGCATCATCTGTATTGGGAGCGTATACGAGGTCTCTTAGATAATAAACCGACCCTTTTATTTTTTTTTAACTATATGGATTTGAATGACATGCGATTACACCAATCATGCTTGAACCCTCGTGCGCATGCGTGAGTTTTTTCACGCGTGTCGGTGACGTCATTTCCCTGTGGGCAAGGATGTGGTCCCGCCTTCTCGGCTGAATTCCTTTGTTTCACACGCTGCTCGAGACGGCGCGCGTTGCTTTATCAAATTTTTTTCTGGACCTGTGAGGAATATCCGAGTGGACACTATTCGAGAAATTAAGCTGGTTTTCTGTGAAAAGTTTAACGGCTGATGAGAGATTATGGGGTGTTTCTGTCGGTGTAAGGACTTCCCACAGAGCGGGACATCGCGCAGCGCTCCCAGGCGACGTTGTCTGGCTGTTTCGAGCTGAAATCATCCTAATTTAAGGTTCTGTTGACCCAGGACGTCGTGAGAGAACAGAGAAGATTCAGAAGAGGCCAGCATGAGGAGTTTATGTGGACATTCCACTGTTAAAGGTCATTTTGTAATGAAAGAACGTGCGCGCAAATTCGCCGAGTCGTTTCCGTGACGACGACGCAAATCTGTGTGCGCCGCGACCAGAAAAACACCTCCGTGTTGAAAACCATTTGTAAAATTCAGGCGGCTTTTGATGGCTTTCAACAAGTGAGTAACTGAGAAATTGTTTAACAGCTTGGGCATGTTCCAACTTGCCCGTTAAGATTTCCAACGGAGGTGTTTTTCCTGTCGCGACCCCCCGCGGTCGGGTCCAGCCCGACATGCGACTCTGCCCGCACGTTCTTTCATTACAAAATGACCGTTAACAATGGAATGTCCGAATAAACTCCTCATGCCGACTTCTTCTGAAAGTTCTCTGTTCTCTGACGACTTACTGCGTCAACAGAGCCTGAAATGTGGAAGTTTTCAACTTGAAACAGCGAGACGCTGCCGCCTCGAAGCGCAGATCGCCGTCAGGCGCCGTGGACCGTCCTTAAAGCGACACTACCAGACCAAAATCTCTCATCAGCCGTTAAAATTTTTACCGAAAACCAGCTGAATTTATTGAATGGTGTCCACTCAGTTGTGCCTTACAGTTTTGAAAAAATTTTTATCAAACAAAGCAACAGTCTCTGAGCCATTCCTAAACAATGAAAAAAATCGACGAGCGTGTGGACGACTCCTCACTCAAAGACTGCCCACAGGCGAATGACGTAACCGACAGGCGTGAAAAAACTCTCGCATGCCCACGAGGGTTCAAGCATGTCTGATGTAATCACACGTGATTCAAATCCATATGGTTTTTGAAAAAATAATAAGGTCGGACACTTTTCTAATACACCTCGTACATTAAGTAAGACCACTAGCATATTAAATAATTTACCTGTGACAATTACATATCGTCCATTTGGGTCTAATGAAACATTGTGTACTTCAAATAATATATCATGTGAGATAAGAATAGAAACGCCCCTGGCTTTGGCCTGAAATGTGGAATGAAAGGATTGCCCAGACCAACGCAATAATCTATTTAAATCTGAAGTGCAGACATGGGTTTCTTGTAAGAATAGTATTTTGGATTTTAGGTGCTTAATGTGAGAGAAGACTTTCTTTCTCTTGACAGGGTGGTTTAAGCCCTTTACGTTCCAACTCACAATGTCTAAACCATTCATCATGGTGCAATTTTTAACTGGTAGATATGTAACCGTTCACAGCAACTTGGTGACCTATAATAGGTAAAGTGACCAGCATTTTTCCCCATTTTTACAAAATAATGGTGACAGATACTCACCCACTCCCTCCCCCCCAAAAGACAGCTGCTATTATTAAATAAAAAAGCAGCAAGCTCTCAAAACAAAAAAAAACTTCAAAAAACTCATCCTCCAGTAAAAGCCTAACATTTGAGCTATAGCTCAGGCATATAGAAGGTAAGTGAAATTAAAATAGCTGCCCCTTTTATGAAAGTGAACATATCAAAAATGAGCATAACTGAGAGCACTTGATATTACCAACCGATAAAACAGAGTGCCATTTACAGTACAAAGTGCTCAAATAACAGTATTAAACAGGGCATTTAGCAGGAAGTATTAAACTGGCCAAATATAATCATTGTACAATAGGAAACCGCAACTTGTATACATCTGTGGATAGAAAAATATGTATACTTGATAATGACAGTGCTTACTGTGTTTTACCCACTGTTATGAAGTCCAGGTCTGATCCAAGAACAGTTCAGTCTCTCCATCTATGTAACGTTTGGTCTGAACGGTTAGGAGGGGTGCTCGTCGATAAGTTTTTGTGCTTCCTCCACCGTGCTGATCCATTTCTTCATCCCACTGGACAGCGTCAGGCGAAGACGGGCTGGGTAGAGTAGAGCAGGCTTCATACCAAGTTTGTAAAGCTCCGCCATCACATCTCTGTACTGCGCTCTTTGAGACATAACTTCAGCACTGTAGTCCTCCACAATGCGAATCTTCTGGCCATGGTAGTCAAATGTACCCCTGCATCGGACTTCTCTGATCAGGAGGTCTTTGACTTGGTAGCGGTGTAGGCGGAGGATCACTGGCCGTGGCCGCACACCTGGACCCGGTCTGACTGCGCCTATGCGGTGGGCTCTGTCAATCTCCGGTGGGGATGGCAGTACGTCCTTTCCATACACATCCTGAAGCAGACGAGCATAAAATTCTGAAGGGCGACCTGACTCTGTGGCCTTCGCCAGCCCCAGAATGCGCATGTTTGAGCGTCTTCCTCTGTCCTCCAAT
Organism: Thalassophryne amazonica; assembly: GCF_902500255.1. Taxonomy (NCBI): domain Eukaryota; kingdom Metazoa; phylum Chordata; class Actinopteri; order Batrachoidiformes; family Batrachoididae; genus Thalassophryne; species Thalassophryne amazonica. Next base: position 66,485,465 of record NC_047112.1, on the reverse strand, counting down.
TCTATAACTTTGGCTTTAAGTTTGGTGTTGTCGTCTCGGAGTGACACTATGGCGTCTTCCAGTTCGCTAACGCGCTGGCTAACGTCATCAGATGAGAGTTCCAGTGACGATATGCGCTGGTCATGGTCATCCATCAGCAGTTTCAGCTGGTCAAACTTAGTCTCTAATCCAGTTAGTGATGCCTTGAAATCAGCAGACAACGATTCACGGAGTTTTTCGAGCAGCGCGGAGATAGCTTCCACCGACAATCTAGTGCTAACAGTGCTACCCTCTTCCTTTTCAACAGACTTTTGACTCTTAGCCGGCATTCTGAGAAAACTTTCGGCCACAACTGGGGAAAGTGAAAAGCGCCAATATTCCCAAAGGAGCAGATGCCAAGACAGGCTTGTAAGGGCTCAATGAAAAAGGTAGTTTTGATTATTTGCCAGAGCGAGCTAACCACGCGTCTACTCCATTAGAGCCACCAACCGGAAGTCACCCTCAGCGTGTTACTTTAACAATAATAAATTAACTCAGCGCATTATTTAACAATAATAAATGAGCTCAGCGAGTTACTTTAACAATAATAAATGAACTCAGTGAGCTCAGCCAAGGACCGCAGAGACCTGCTAGCCACATGTGGGTGCAAGAGTTCACTGATGTAAAGTGGCATTTGATCGTGCAAAGTTCTAAAAGTCATCACCAATATTTTAAATTGCAGTCTGAACCGAATTGGGAGCCAATGCAAAGAGGACAGAATGGGTGTTACATGAGACCACTTAGATGACTTTGTAAGGAGCCTTGTTGCTGCATTCTGGAACATTTCTAGACAGCCCAGCAAAAACGTACTGAGGCTAGGGGGCAGCGAATTACAGTAATCAAGATGTGAAGAAATAAAAGCCTGAATGATCCAGCTCAGCTTGAGACACAGTGTTTCTAAGGTGGGCAATATTTTGTAAATGAAAGAAACATGATTGCACAAGACGGGTAATGTGTGTGTCAAATTTGAGAGCCTGGTCAAATGTAACACCCAAATTTCTGACTGCTGAGTGAACAAAAGAGGACAGAGAGCCAAGGTTCTTAATCACTGAGGGAACAAGCTCCTCAGGGGCACAAACAAGGACTTCAGTTTTGCTGTATTTAGTGACAAATAGTTAGCAGCCATCCAGTTTTTTTTTTATGACATCAATACAGTTTTGAAGAAAAGATACCCTAGAAACATTGTGTGGAGAAAAAGAGATGTACAGCTGTATGTCATCTGCATAACAATGATATGATACATCATTAAAGGAACTCAGAATATGTCCACGTGGGAGCAAGTAGAATGCAAATAAGATCCCAGAACGGAACCTTGGGGCACACCACAGGACAGAATGGCAGAAAAGGATGTATACTTAGCTGCAGCAACTGAAAAACATCTATTAGAGAGATAGGATAAAAACCAATCTAGGGCTAACCCAGAAGCCCACCCAGGGCGACACAGTGACTTAGTGGTTAGCACTGGTGCATCACAGCTAGAAAGTTGTGGGATTGAATCCCGGCCTTTCTGTGTGGAGTTTGCATGTTCTCCCCGTGTCTGCATGGGTTTCCTCCAGGCAATCTGATTTCCTCCCACAATCAAAAACATGCTTATTTAGGGTCCCTGACCAACATACCGTCTCTACATCTGGAGTTGGTCCCCGGGTGCCGGACCGTGGCTGCCCACTGTTCCTAGTGGTATGTGTATATATATATATATATATATATATATATATATATATATATATATATATATATATACACACACATACAACCACTGGCAAAAATTATGGAATCACCGGCCTCGGAGGATGTTCATTCAGTTGTTTAATTTTGTAGAAAAAAAGCAGATCACAGACATGACACAAAACTAAAGTCATTTCAAATGGCAACTTTCTGGCTTTAAGAAACACTATAAGAAATCAGGAAAAAAATTGTGGCAGTCAGTAACGGTTACTTTTTTAGACCAAGCAGAGGGAAAAAAATATGGAATCACTCAATTCTGAGGAAAAAATTATGGAACCATGAAAAACAAAAGAACGCTCCAACACATCACTAGTATTTTGTTGCACCACCTCTGGCTTTTATAACAGCTTGCAGTCTCTGAGGCATGGACTTAATGAGTGACAAACAGTACTCTTCATCAATCTGGCTCCAGCTTTCTCTGACTGCTGTTGCCAGATCAGCTTTGCAGGTTGGAGCCTTGTCATGGACCATTTTCTTCAACTTCCACCAAAGATTTTCAATTGGATTAAGATCCGGACTATTTGCAGGCCATGACATTGACCCTATGTGTCTTTTTGCAAGGAATGTTTTCACAGTTTTTGCTCAATGGCAAGATGCATTATCATCTTGAAAAATGATTTCATCATCCCCAAACATCCTTTCAATTGATGGGATAAGAAAAGTGTCCAAAATACCAACGTAAACTTGTGCATTTATTGATGATGTAATGACAGCCATCTCCCCAGTGCCTTTACCTGACATGCAGCCCCATATCATCAATGACTGTGGAAATTTACATGTTCTCTTCAGGCAGTCATCTTTAGCAATCTCATTGGAACGGCACCAAACAAAAGTTCCAGCATCATTACCTTGCCCAATGCAGATTCGAGATTCATCATTGAATATGATTTTCATCCAGTCATCCACAGTCCACAATTGCTTTTCCTTAGCCCATTGTAACCTTGTTTTTTTCTGTTTAGGTGTTAATGATGGCTTTTGTTTAGCTTTTCTGTATGTAAATCCCATTTCCTTTAGGCGGTTTCTTACAGTTTGGTCACAGACGTTGACTCCAGTTTCCTCCCATTCGTTCCTCATTTGTTTAGTTGTGCATTTTCGATTTTTGAGACATATTGCTTTAAGTTTTCTGTCTTGATGCTTTGATGTCTTCCTTGGTCTACCAGTATGTTTGCCTTTAACAACCTTCCCATGTTGTTTGTATTTGGTCCAGAGTTTAGACACAGCTGACTGTGAACAACCAACATCTTTTGCAACATTGCGTGATGATTTACCCTCTTTTAAGAGTTTGATAATCCTCTCCTTTGTTTCAATTGACCTCTCTCGTGTTGGAGCCATGATTCATGTCAGTCCACTTGGTGCAACAGCTCTCCAAGGTGTGATCTCTCCTTTTTAGATGCAGACTAACGAGCAGATCTAATTTGATGCAGGTGTTAGTTTTGGGGATGAAACATAATTTATTCCTCAGAATTGAGTGAGTCCATATTTTTTTCCCTCTGCTTGGTCTAAAAAAGTAACCGTTACTGACTGCCACAATTATTTTTCCTGATTTCTTATAGTGTTTCTTAAAGCCAGAAAGTTGCCATTTGAAATGACTTTAGTTTTGTGTCATGTCTGTGATCTGCTTTTTTTCTGCAAAATTAAACAACTGAATGAACATCCTCCGAGGCCGGTGATTCCATAATTATTGCCAGGGGTTTATTTACCTGTGGTGCAAATTTGGTGAGAATCTGTGAAGTAGTTTTGACGTAATCCTTCAAAGTGTTCAGGGTTAATGTGTAGGTTGTGGGGAGTGAACTCAGAAGACTCAAAAACAGAGGAAACAGACTTGAGTTTTAGATGTGGTATACTGACAGATGCCTTCACTAAACAGAAAGTTCCTACAACAGCTTGCAAGCTGATCACCCAGCGCTCTGCCTGCCTCTTCCACCTCCCTTCAACTCTGCACCCAGATGGGCGGGCAGCTGCCCTCAGCGTGGATCAGTAAAGTTATGTGATTGGTTGAAAAATGCTGCGTTTGACAGTTATATGCGGTGACTGCTCATGTTGTATATAAACAGTAGGCCTATGTGTAAAAGTAAAACTGTGATTTGTCTGTGTAGCGTGATAAGCAAAAGAACAGTATGCATTATGGCGTTACAGAGGAGATATGAAGTCATCAAACAGACCAAGAAGATTGCCCTGAGACATACAGCCCAACAAAAGCCTATATAAAGTGAAACGATCCAGAATCTGAATTTGGATCTGGATCACCTCCAAAATTTTATGAAGTCTTCCATGTACTAATATGTATCTGTGGTGCAAATTTGTAAAGTAGTTTTGATGTAATCCTTAAAAGCCTATAAAGTGAAATCCTGAGCCAGAATCTGGATCTGGATAACCTCCAAAATTGAGTGGAGTCTTCCATGCCCTAATAACCTCAGTGAGTTATTTTAACAATGATAAATGAGCTCAGTGAGTCAGCGTCAGAGGGTCAGCAGAAGCAGATTCGGGGGTGGGGGATAGCGGTAGAGTCCCTTTATAAAGAGAGTAGGGACAACTGAAAACACTGTGCCACTTTGGGGACAACTGTGCTTAACTACTGAACTAACCTTTTATGTTTTGTTTGTTTTTTTTATCAGTTAACCACATACAACAACAGATCCAGGTACAGGTACTATCAAAATAAATATAAAATAGTTAAGCTATCAAATTTACAGTTTATGATGATTTATTTAATTAATTTAAATTCTGATTTATGCTTCTGCAGCTGTAACTCCGTATCATGCAATGACATGACATTGACATGCGTGTCAGTTTTAAAGTTCTTCATCACTGGATTATGCTTTATTCTGGATTAATTTGTCCCTCAGCAAGCTTTTCTTTCTAATCAACTTTCAATTCAAATTCCTTTTTCCAACTCCGTGTTGTAAATTTGCCGCTTTTCTGCCAAACAAATTTGATCCATTATGTAATAATTGTGTGCACTGCAAAAACTATTAAAATATGAGAGGAAGGAATGAAAACAGAAAAGTATCAAATAACAGCCTTTTGCGTTGTCTGATTTAACAGATGCATGTCAGACTGCGGGTCCAGTATATGCAAGGAGTGTTTAAAGGAAATACTTTACAATCGGACAGGCCATTTTATCCAACGTGAGCAAAAATCTGTTATATACACTGTTTATTCCATGGAAAACCATACTAAAATCTCCAGTTTATATGATGACGATTTGGGTTAGTTTTATTGTATATGGGACTGAACACTAAACCTTGCAAACTTTGACGATGAAGTCGCTTCCATCCCACATGGCTGACTTTATTTTCCAAAATTTTTCTTGTATTCGGATCTGAAGAGACTCTTGAATCCCTTGTTGTGTCTATTTGTGCATCAAAATGCACAAAAACTCTGCATTTTCAGCAAATAATAAATAAATAAATAAGATGGATTTACATGCAGACAGCTCAACAGCAAATGCTATTTTGGCCCTAAGATAGCACCATGAGTCATGTGACTCGTCATGTCGCTATACTCCCTGAATAAAGGGACTCAAGGGAGCGGATTATGAATGTTGTTTCTGAACCTTCGACGTGACACAGCTCCATACATTTGTGTCAGACTGTAATTCAAGAGGGTGTCCACTTTTTAGCCACAGAGATTTCAACTGTTTTCTTACTTGTCATTGTAACGTGACAGCACCACATTAAAGCGTTCAAATGAATAATAATAAAAAAAACAGGTTATAAAGTTTATTTCCTCTTTCGTGTATTTTGTCGCGAAATATGCACTAAAATGCAGGCAGTGGCACCTAAAAATTCTAAACTTTCTGTGCGGACACAACCCCCCACTCTAAAAATCCTGGACGTGCCCCTGGTTCGTTTTCTGTTTAAACTCACCATGTTGCGTCGGCGCTTTGATGTTAACTCACGTAATGAACAGTTGAACAATTTTTGTCAACAACTTTAACACGAGACACAAAAATAAACAAACGTCCACAGAACTCCCGCGACAAACTCGGGAGGACGGCGAGTCTTACAGACCAAACTTCAGCCCTCCAGCCGAGGGAGGTCCCGCCTCCTCCCCGCATGTGGAAAAGGAGGCAGGGTTTTTGTTGTTGTTGTGTTTGTTTGTTTTTACAACATTTATTGACATATCAAACAACAAACATGGCTGAAACAACACAGGGATCACCCAGAATCACACAACCGGTACAGTAAATAAACAAATAAATAAAATAATAGGAAGTGGCTATTCGCACGGTGTTGTGCCGAATTCAGCACACCTTCCGCAGAAAGTACCCCCTGAACGGGAACGCGCATTTGAACCTCGTCGCCTTAAACTCACATTTAACATACACAGCAACGTCAATGAATAAAATTAAAGTCATTTTAACAAATAAACACTAAAACAAACACCATCATGTGTGATGAAACGTCACAGAATAAATATGATAATAGCAGACGCTTCGTTCCGACTAAACAAAAGCAGCCAATTAGTGCTCGTAAATATGAACATATTCTCTTCACTCCCACATATCTGGAGACAACGTGATATAGAATGAGAATCATGTTGATTTGCGTACATTTTTTCGGCACAAACTGTGTATCGAGGTTCAAATGCGCGTTCCCGCGAAGAGGTGCTTTTCACGGCAGGGGTGCTGAATTCGGCACAACACCTGTTGCATAAACCTTGTTATCCAGTGTATAAATAAATGTATCACGACCATCCCCTTCAAAGATGGAGACCAAAGCCATCGCGGAACGGGCATGGATGTCCGCGCTTGTGTTTCTTCGGCTCTGGGTGTCAGACTGCGCCTGCGTGGTTGGAGTAATGGCGGAGACTCTTCGGTGTTTGGACTGATCGTCGGATTTTGGGCCCTGGAAGCTGAAGCGGCGTCTTTAGACCGGTGAGTTAGTCCGTGAACTGAGTTAATCACAGTCTGGAAGATGAAGCGTCGCCTTCGGGTCCCTGAGTTAGTCTGTGAACTTATTTAGCCAGTCTAATGTCTTTTATGTTTACCTTACAGCAGCAGATTCGCCACAAACGCCCCCCCCCCCATATTTATCACAGTTTATCATATTTGTCACATTTATCACAGTTTGTCGTAGTTTATCACATTTATCATAGTTATCACAGTTTATGAATTTGTAATAGTTTATCATATTCATCACATTTCTCATACTTGATCATATTTATCATAGCTGTTATTTATCACATCGGTTTATCATATTTATCACAGTTTATTACATTTAGCAGTTTATCATCACAGTTTATCATGATAAATCCATTGAAGCTATGGATTTAATACGTATGTCTACTCTGCCTTATGACTTTAAAAGACAATTTTGCTGTTTCATCTTTTTGTACCCGTGTTTTTGTATTAGGTCTGCATATAAAGAGGAATACCTTAGTTAAACCACTGAGGTCCAATATAGCTACAGTGAGGAAAATAAGTATTTGAACACCCTGCGATTTTGCAAGTTCTCCCACTTAGAAATCATGGAGGGGTCTGAAATTTTCATCTTAGGTGTATGTCCACTGTGAGAGACATAATCTTAAAAAAAAGAAGAAAAAAAAAATCTGAAAATCACAATGTATGATTTTTTAAAATAAATTATTTGTATGCTACATTGATGGATACAATGTTTATTTCACTGAAAGACCTAAGAACCACTGTGTCGTTGCTGCTCTAAGGAACACTAAGGTCCCCAAATTAAGGCCACATATTGTTTTTAAGAAGAATCTTAAACTTTTTAGTGAGCAAGGATTTTATCATGGTTTGAACCTTTTTAATTGGGATAGACTTGAGCTGATCCCTGATGTGGAGACAGCATGGGCCTTTTTAAAAGATGCTTTTACTAAAATCATTAACACTCATGGTCCCTATACAGAGTAAAGGGTCGTGATAACCCCTGGTTCTCCTCTGAACGAGCAGACACTGTTCATGAGAGGAACTCCCCTTGGGCCAAGGCAAGAACCACAGGTTCCACCTCAGATTGGCTTGTTTTTGGCAACTCAGAAATAAATGTTCATCCCTAATTAAGAAAGCCAAATTGGAAATTACTTGTCTGTCATCACTGAGAAATTAAAATGATCTGAGGGGGTTCTGGAAAATCATAAAGTCACTTTCTGTGAGCAAAAATTCTCATGTTTTACCCACCTGTGTTATGAAGGGCTCCACTGTTGTGCACGACAAAATGGAGATCTTGAACTGTTTTAATGAGCATTTTATATCTTCTGGCTCCCTGTTTGATTCTGCTCATTCTGCATCTGGGAAGCCCTGTAATGCTGTGCCGGTGTACACTGGACAGATTTTTAACCTTACAACTTTTGCAAAGCCTTGTAACAGGAAGTTAACAAAGCCTTAAAAAAATATAGATCCTAGAAAACCACCAGGGCCTGATCAAATTGAACTCCTTATTCCTGAAAGTGGCATCTGATTTTATAGCAAGACCCTTGACATATATGTTTAATCTTTCAGTGTAAACTAAGGTTGTTCCTCAGCTGTGGAAATCCGCTTTTAGAATAGAATAGAATGCTTTTTATTGTCATTATACACAAGGTACAACAAAATTTTAAAATTAAAATTTTGCCCTCCCTTGTTTGAAGGGAGGTGACCCAGCTTGCTTAAACAACTATAGGCCCATATCAAACATATCAGTGCTGGCCAAAATCCTTGAATATCAGTCAGGCTTTAAGGTGCGTTTACACATAATGACGACAAGTCACGAATGCCATGAAGTATACATTCTTGGCCGCTGATCACGAATGTGATGATTCAGGGCAGAGGTGTCAGGTGTCCTCAGGAACTGCTGCAACCCATTACCACGCATTACGATTAATGGCATGTGTTGCTGGAGAATTATCAGGAACCATTACGCACGGTCAAGAATAAGTTTCCGCGTTGTTGCACGCTATCTCACGTAACAGCGCACCATTAAGTTCTGTCACGTTGTGAATGAGGCGAATTGTCTCCACACACCCACCCATATTCATGCATCAGCTGCTGAACAATTCAGATCACTCCAGTTTGCTCCATAGCAGAAGAACTTTGAGACTGCATGCTTAGTTGGGCTCTGTGCCATGAAGTGGCGCAGAGAGGAGGAGGAGACGGAGAGAGCCAGATGTGTGGCTCCACATGGCTCTCGTCTTGCTTGTTTTCCCAAACATCAGGCACATGCAGCAGGTGGAACGACTGGTCAAGTATGACATCAGCCATGCAAGGGCACTCCCAGTAATCCCAAAATGATTTACAGAGATGTATAATAAAACAAATGGTGACTGGTTTATAACACAATGATGACAGAGTTTGAGGGGAGAGAGAGTGAGGAACCGCAGTGGCAGCCAGTTTTGTTTTTTTTGTTTTTTTCTTTACATGTGCGCGCGTGAACGGGATAGGAGGTCCTCAAACTGGAGCTCCTGCAGCTCCAGTTATTTGCTGCAGCTCCTGCAGCAAATAATGAAACTCCCCGAATTGGAAACGTCTCATGAGGATGTTGTGAACCCAGGGACGGCGCTGCTGACGACTAAGGATGGGTATTGATTTTATCTATCGATGCCATTATCGATACCGCTTGTGAATTTTCTGTGTACTAAAAGTAGGCTTTACAGGTTTTCTATGGCACCAACATTTTAAATTGGTCACTGGATCCTTGATCTCTTGACATAAATCAAATCTGTAGTTTTTGTCAAAAGCATTTCCTTTCAGACATTTTGGCATGAATGTCTCTCTGTACCTCTGAGCTGAGTCCAGTCATCTGCAGCACGTCAGCGCAGGACGTCTGGTTTTGTGAGGAAAAAAACTTTTTTGATCAATTGCAGTTTGTTTGTATTACAACATTTGTAAAGAGGTGTCATTTGATTTAAACTGTGTTTTACTTTGAAGTTATTAATTCTGACTGGACTACTCTATCGTTCACACTTGACTCGGCAGAGAACCGTGCAGCGTTTGGAGCTGTGTGAACAGAACAGATGACGATTCTCATTTCTTTCTCGCAACAAGACAGGAGTCCCAGTCAGTGACTTTAATCCTCACAAGAGTGACTCACGATTGACATATTCAGGGATGAAATTGATGAAAAACAAAAAAGGTGAAACCCAAAATTACCACCCACACGAAAATGTTTAAATTGTAGAAGCTCTGAAATGCAATCTGGGACTATTCCAGACAATAAACTGCAGTGAGTGCAGCACCCATTTTGGTGAGAAAAACCCAACTTTCATTATTCAAATTCATTCCAGTAGTATTCTGCTCTGACTAGGATGCAGCGGTTTTCAAGCTTGGCAGATAGTTCTGGAGGAAATCACTGAAGAAATTAACAAACTGAAAATATGGTCATTAAACTTAAATAAAACAGGGATGAAGTGGAGGTGTAAGTGTGACACAGTGTTCATAGGAAGCACTTATTTATTTCTATATGTATTTATTTATTTTTGTTAGTTGGTTTTATCTTTTCTGTTGTTTTGTTTCATCAGGTTCTTTTTGTCTCTTTCTCTAAAATAGTATTGTAGTGTTGTTATCATTAATATTATTGTTGTTGTTGCTATTATTATTAATATATGAATAAAACAAAAAAAAAATACAATTTGACTCTTTTACGACAATGAAGGCTGAGCCATTAATTATTATACAGAAAACATGCGAACAGCTTAATGCTAACTTTAACATTGAAAATGCCATAGACATGCTAACGCGTTAGCTTCCGTCCCGTTTGTAAGTTATACAATACATCTATCAACTGTTTCAGAAGATCACAACAGGTCAGTTTAACATAAAAGGGCAAATATTACTCACAGACATATGCTCTTTAGGATTTTAGCTGGGAAAAATTAAGATAAATTAAGACGCGCTGCAGGGTCTGCAATCAATGTAGCGAAATTATCATTTTCCTGACAAACGCCCCCAAAAACAACTCAGAAGGACCGATAAGGGAATCGTTAAGCAAAAAGGTTATTAATGTCGGTGGATCGAATCATTTCTTAACGATACCCGAAAGGAATCTGCTCTTGATACTAGGAATGTGAATCGTACAACAGCTCACGATTCAATTCTATTCCGATTGTTGTGGTGATGAGGTCACCCTGAGGTCCGAGGTCACCAGAGTCCCATCCTTAATATAGACAGCATGGATGGTTCCCCGTATTCCCCTCCTGAGATGCCTCACGGTCCGCCAAAAGTACTTTGGCACCGACCGAAAGTCCTTCTCCATCGTTACTCTAAACTCCTTCCACACCCTCTGCTTTGCCTCCCCCTCAGCAGAGGCTGCTGCACTTCAGTCCTGTCGGTACCATTCAACTGCCTCCAGAGTCCTGGAAGGATTCCTACAGTCAGACGGCTTCCCTCATCCCCAGTGTCCACTAGGGATGTGAATCGTACAACAACTGAGGATTAGGGATGGATATCGAGAACCGGTTCCTTTCGGGTATCGTTAAGAAATGATTCGATCCACCAACATCAGTAAGCATTGTGCTTAACGATTCTGTTATCGGTCCTTCAGAGTGGCTGTTGTTTTGGCGGGTGTTTGTCAGGAAAATGATCATTTCTCTACATTGATTACAGACCCTGCAGCGGATCCTTAATCAACTTTTCTGCAGCTTGGCTTTGCTTTGAACCATGAACCAATCGAAGCAGTGGTTCGCAGATTGAAGCAATGCTTCGATCGATTGCTTCGTTTATTTCTTTCTTTCGCTTAATTTTCCCCCGCTAAAACCATAAAGAGCATACGTCTGTGAGTATTATTTACCTTTTCTATGTTAAACCGACCTGTTATGGTCTTCTGAAACAGTTTACTGAGCTGCTTAAGGCCCGGCCACACGTCATACGATTCCTGAACAAAGGGAAAAAAGTACAAAAAAAAAAAAGTCACAAATCAGAGAAAAGGTGGACGAATGAGTTTTTGACTTTTTCTATCACTGAATAGCCTGCGAATCAAGAGCGCAAAAGGAAGGAAAGAAGAACAAAATGAAACCTAAGTTAACGTTGATCTTGACATTTTAAACGAAACATGCCTGGAGCCACTGTTGGAGTAGTGTGTGTCTGCATCCTGCCGTGCATTCCAGGACTTGGCAATTGGATGGAGCTCTGTAGCGCCTGAGTCCTGGAGAAGCTGCAAAGAATAAGCGCAAAGTCAGATCCACGGTGGAGATGTCGGTGGATCCACCTGCTCTGGTTCCTTGTCCAGAACAAAAGAGGGATTATCTCCTTCATCATCAGAATCCTCACTGTCTGATTCAGACTGATGATGCTGCATGATCTGTCTTGATGCACTTAAAAAAAAAAAAACCTGAAGTGCTTCCTCAACATTCATAAAGCCCCTTTCACACCAGCGCAAATGTAGAGATGCATTAAGAGTACACCTGAAATGCACGCATAATCTGCATTTTTCCTGCATAATCACGTGTCGTTGCATTCGTGATTTACTTGCAGCTGCATATGTTTGCTTTTAATGTATGCGTACTGTCATGTGTAGCCCTTGGCGCTGGTCAACTCTTTTTCAGTTCACTCCTGCCGGCTGTGCAGAACATATTGCTGCGCTTGGAAAACAGTGGACTGTATCATGAGGTTTTTAACAGTTGCACTACTGCCACAATGTGCTATCGCTGCTATTTTCTGTCTCTGTGGAAGCGCGCTCTGTTCTCGGAAACGCAAATGGCACTCGCGTCTTCTGACGTGCAGCAGGACACACTGCTGTCTCGTCATGGCTTGTAACATCAGTTCACAAAGTTCAGAGTCTGTTGTGTGCCCCCCTCTCCCCAGAAAAAGGAAAGTATTGTCATTTAAACTCACATACTTTAACATCAGGCTTCTTGTTAGAGAGAGAGAGGTCTCTGTGTCTGCTCTGTTTTTTGAGTCCTGCTGTTTGTGTTTTCTGGATTTCGAAAGAAATTCATTCCCTGCCGGCACATGCGCTGCAGGCTGTGTGGATAATTTTATCACAGACTCGCGTGCACGTTGGATCACATGTGCTGCAGGCTGCATGGAAAAAAACCCTGTTCACACGCAAATCTGAAACCTTTTCACACTTGATGCTCAAAGTCACGTTTCTGTAAACTGTCGCCTGGTTTGCACAAACTGAGTCGCAGTTCGCTCCAAGAGATCACTGCAGACGACACAAAATATTATTACATCATGACGGCAACGACGCTGATCACGCTCTTGCGAACCCCCCCCCCCACTGTGAACAAATACGCGGCTATCAAGGATCACTTCCTCAAATCTTTTGAACTGTCACACTGAAAGGGCCAGCAGGCTCTTCTGTCTGCATGGGCGGGAGGACAGCAAGCCCTTCAGAGTTCATGAACAGAATGCTGCAGCTCCTGACAAGACACCGGCCGGACTTTTTGTGCAGCAGCAACTCTTTTTATGTAGCGCTGGAACAACACCAGAGTCACAGACTACCAGGCGCTGCCGGAGGAGGCTGACATTCTTCCTGGCCAGCCAGCACCATGGCATGACAGCAGCTGCACATCACACACACTGGCAGAAGCCCCACACCACACACCAGCTCTGCCACAGAGGAGCTGCATCTCTCTCCACGACAGCGCTCACAAACCGGCTTCTGTACTGTGTGAAAACATTCAGCTGGTCGAACGAAGTCAAACTAAGTGCTGTCATTACAAAAACTAGGCAAATGACAACAAACCATCAAAACGACAGCAAAACGAAATAAGGATGAATTGAGGTTTTCGGCGGCATTCGTTCAAATTTTTCTTCTGCTTTATCCGGAGTCAGGTCGCGGGGGTAGCAGCTCAAGCAAAGCCGCCCAGACCTCCCGATCCACACACACCTCCCCCAGCTCCTCCGGGGGAACCCCAAGGCGTTCCCAAGCCAGCCGAGAGATGTAGTCCCTCCAGCTTGTCCTGGGTCTTCCCCGGGGCCTCCTCCCAGTGGGATGTGCCCGGAACACCTCTCTAGCGAGGCGTCCAGGGGGCATCCGGAAAAGATGCCCTAGCCAGCTCAACTGACTCCTTTCGACGTGGAGGAGCAGCGGCTCCACTCTGAGCTCCTCCCGATTGACCGAGCTCCTCACCCTATCTCTAAGGGAGCGCCCAGCCACCCTGCGGAGGAAACTCATCTCGGCCACTTGTACTCGCAATCTCGTTCTTTCGGTCATGAGCCAAATCTCATGACCATAGGTGAGGATCGGAACATAGATCGATCGGTAAATCGAGAGCTTTGCCCCCCTACTCAGCTCTCTCTTCACCATGACGGTCCGATACAGCAACCGCATCACTGCAGACACTGCACCAATCCGTCTATCGATCTCACGCTCCATCCATCCCTCACTCGTGAACAAGACCCCGAGATACTTAAACTCCTCCACTTGAGGCAAGGACACTCCACCAACCTTAAGAGGGAAAAGCACCTTTTTCCGGTCGAGAACCATGGCCTCGGATTTGGAGGTGCTGATTTCGTCCCGGACGCTTCACACTCGGCTGCAAACCGCCCCTGCACGCTGAAGGTCCTGATTTGACGAAGCCAACAGAACCACATCGTCCACAAACAGCAGAGACGAGATTCTGTGGTTCCCAAACCAGACCCCCTCTACACCCTGGCTGCGCCTAGAAATTCTGTCCATTAAAAATAATGAACAGAACCGGAGCTATGTTTTGTGGGGGGCTTTGTGCTCCCTGTAGGGTCTCCCAAGGCAAACAGGTCCTAGGTGACGGGTCAGACTAAGGGCAGTTCAGAACCTCCATGACCAGTAAAAGATCAAGGACCAAGATGTCGCCTGGTATGGTGGAGCCGGAGTCCCACCCTGGAGCCAGGCCTGGGGTTGGGGCTCGCGCGCAAGTGCCTGGTGGTCGGGCCTTAGCCCATGGGGCCCGGCCGGGGTCAGCCCGAAAGAGTGACGTGGGCCCGCCCTCCCGTGGGTTCACCACCTGCAGAGGGGGCCATGGGGGTCGGGTGCAGAGAGGATTGGGTAGCGGTCGAGGGCGGGTGGCCCAGCGGCCCGGTCCATGCTCACAGCCCCTGGCTGTTGGGATGTGGAATGTCACCTCGCTAGGGGGGAAGGAGCCTGAGCTTGTGCGGGAGGTTGAGAGATACCAACTAGAGATAGTCGGGCTCACCTCCACGCACAGCTTGGGCTCTGGTACCCAACTCCTGGAGAGGGGCTGGACGCTTCATTTTTCTGGCATTGTCCACGGGGAGAGGCGTAGAGCTGGGGTCGCATTGCTTATTGCTCCCCAGCTCAGTCGCCAAGTGTTGGAGTTCACTGTGGTGAACGAGAGGGTCGCGCCTTCAGGTTGGGGACAGGTCTCTCACCGTTGTCTCAGCCTATGGGCCGAGCAGCACTGCAGAGTACCCGATCTTCCTGGAGTCCCTGGGAGGGGTACTAGATAGCGCTCTGACTGGGGACTCCATTGTTCTCCTGGGGGATTTCAACGCCCACGTGGGCGGTGACAGAGAGACCACCACGTGTCTCAGACACTCGAGTGAAGAGAGGGACAGAGCTGTCGACCGATCACCACCTGGTGGTGAGTTGGATCCGCTGGGAGGGTAGGAAGCCGGTCAGACCTGGCAGGCCCAAACGTATCGTGAGGGTCTGCTGGGAACGACTGGCGGAACCCTCTGTCAGCGAGGTCTTCAACTCCCACCTCCAGGAGAGCTTCTCCCAGATCCCGTGGGAGGTTGGAGACATGGAGTCCGAGTGGACCATGTTCTCCACCTCCATTGTCGATGCGGCTGCTCGTAGCTGTGGTCACAAGGTCTCTGGTGCCTGTTGCGGCGGCTATCCCCGAACCCGGTGGTGGACACCGGAAGTAAGGGATGCCATCAAGCTGAAGAAGGAGTCCTACTTATCTTTGTTGGTCGGTGGGACCCCAGAGGTAGCTGACAGGTACTGGCAGGCCAAGCGTGCCGCAGCCCGTGCGGTCGCAGAGGCAAACTCGGGTCTGGGAGGAGTTTGGGGAGGCTATGGAGGAGGACTATCGGTCAGCCTCGAAGAGATTCTGGCAAACCATCCGATGCCTCAGGAGGCGGAAACACTGTTTACGGTGCGGGTGGAGAGCTGTTGACCCTGACTGGGGATGTTGTCGGGCGGTGGAAGGAGTACTTCGAGGATCTTCTCAATCCCGTCGTCACGTCTTCCGAAGAGGAAGCAGAGACTGGGGACTCAGAGGCGGACTCATCCATTACCCAGGCCGAAGTCACCGAGGTGGTTAGAAAGCTCCTCGATGGCAAGGCTCCTGGGGTGGATGAAATCCGTCCTGAGTACCTTAAGTCGCTGGATGTTGTGGGACTGCCTCTGCAACATCGCGTGGCGATCGGGGACAGTGCCTCTGGATTGGTAGACCGGGGTGGTGGTCCCTCTGTTTAAGAAGGGGGACAGGAGGGTGTGTTCCAACTATAGGGGGATCACACTCCTCAGCCTCCCCGGTAAGGTCTATTCCAGAGTACTGGAGAGGAGAATTCGACCAGTGGTCGAACCTCGGATTCAGGAGGAGCAGTGTGGTTTTCGACCTGGTCAAGGCACACTGGACCAGCTCTACACGCTCCATCGGGTGCTCGAGGGTTCATGGAAGTTCGCCCAACCAGTCCACATGTGTTTTGTGGATCTGGAGAAGGCGTTCGACCGTGTCCCTCTGGGCACCCTGTGGGGAGTGCTCCGGGAGTACGGGGTCCTTTGCTAAGGGCTGTCTGGTCCCTGTACGACAGCAGCAGGAGCTTGGTTCGCATTGCCGGTAGTAAGTCAAACCTATTTCCAGTGCACGTTGGCCTCCGCCAGGGCTGCCCTTTGTCTCTGGTTCAAATTTTTCAACAATATAAAAATCCTGACGAAGCACCAGTTGCAGGAACAAAGCTGAGCGAATGTTAAACGATGCCAACGAAAGTCAGTGAAAGTCCAGATTTCTTGTTTCATTTTGGGCTTTCTTGCCCTTTGTAAGTGCCGTGTGACTGGGCCTTTAGTCAGCTGCCACTGCACCTGGAACTTGAAAACAAAACTGGGTGCTTAAAATTTATTTTTGCTGATCTGCCTAATATAACCTGAATCTCAAGAATTATAAATAATATTTATATTTCAGATCAGTTCACTGGTATACATGTGTGTCAAACCAAAGGCCCAAATCAGAACTTTTGGCATATGTGTCCTGTTACACCTTTAATGCTATCTTTGTCATATGTCCCACAGTACTGAAGTGAAGGCCAGTCCAGGATGAGTTTAGACGCACCTTCCCAAAGTGTGGCCTGCAGGGTGATGATGTTTACGCCCTCTAGAGATCAGTTTAAGGACTTCAACCGCTACATTGCCTATATGGAGTCACAGGGGGCACACAGAGCTGGAATGGCAAAGGTAAGATGGGTTTTGTGCTGACCAGTTGTTGAGAAAGTTATTTTTATCTTTTGTATTTATTTGTTCATATTGTCATGATTTTTTTATATTGTGCATATTATTCAGCTACACAAAAGACCTATTTCTCCTCAAGTATTGCCTCACAGATCTGTCTAAATCTGTGTTAGTGAGCACTTCTCCTTTGCTGAGATAATCCATCCCACCTCACAGGTGTGGCATGTCAAGATGCTGATTGATAGCATAATCATTGCACAGGTGTGCCTTAGGCTGGCCACATAAAGGGCCCACTCTGAAAGCCCCCCCCCCACTCTGCTCAGTCCCCCTACCTTCACTGCGTTTAAAACTGCACTCAAGTCATAATCTATCTCAGCAAAAGATCTGCGAATCTTTGGGGAGATGATGGTCTAGTAGTTAAGCATTGGGCTTCAGACCAGAGGATCCTCTGTTCAAAACCCAGCCAGAACAGAAAATCTCTCAGGGCCCTTGAGCCAAGTCCTTAGTCCCCTAGTTGCTACTGTTGTGTAGTGACCTTCTTGCATGGCAACACCCTGATATTGGTGTGTGAGTGTGTCCAGTGGTGGGCACAGTTCTGATAATCCGCTAACCAATAATTATCGAAGATAATGTTTTCATTATCGGATGATCTTTTTAGATAACTTTAAAAACCATTATCGGACTAATTATCTTGCAATAAATTTTTTGTCCGATTAATGTTTAGACCGATAACATGGTAAATAAAGCTGAACAGCTACAAATATTTATAAAACTTAAAATCAGTTGAACACCTACCTGTTAATGTTTGTAGCTGATGTGTAGTTCTCCCCTCTGCAAACAGAGAAGACCTGCTTTAAGAAGAAACCACTCTGTCCTCTGCAAGCAAAGGAGAACTGGTCCTAGAGTTAAAAAAAAAAAAAAAAAATTCTCTTAACCCCATACTGATACACTTGCAGTGTCATCCCGAGGCATACATTTTTAACTTATGGTTTAACTTTTAACCAAACTAATGTCGGACAAGTTATTTAAATTATTGTCATGTCTGAAGTTGTATAAAGTGAAAATATCAGATATATGTTTTAGTTTTAAAGTAATACGCTAATTTTTAAGGTTTTAGTGTGGATATATGCTGTGCCCAGCAGTGTATTGTGGGTAGGATAGGGTAATAGTACGTTCATGACATGAGAGAATGCATTTGAAACACTCTGATTAGGCTCTACGGACAACAGCATTAAACTCTAGTGCCTAAACTCTCATGTGTATATTCTCTGGGTTTATAGACGTTATTGTGTCTGCGTTTTATTAAATTCCACGCATCTTAAACGTAGCAGACACGGATTATCTGGAATTTTGTTGTGGCAAGTTTTCAAGGGCTCTACGGCCATCTGCTGGCCAGTCGTGTTCATTCGCCCTATTGACGTATCCCATAATCCCTTGCGTGCCAGAGAGTCGCTGCAGTCAACAACATATAGAGAATCAACACGATGACAGTTGTAAATTAATATTATACTACAAAAATGGGTTTTTTTTAATGCTTTTCGTCACATTAATAAGAGACTGCTGCATGATACCCTGAAAACTTGCTAAAACAATTATAACAAATAATCCGTGTCTGTTACATTTAATCTGCGTGGAATTTAATAAACGCAAACCAAGTTTCAGACCTATTATATATATACTATATATATATATATATATATATATATATATATATTAGTCTCGAACAAAGAGGACAGTGTTGTAAAGAACAATGATATTAAAGAGCAAACTTCACTTTCCTCCAGAACGACATGATCAGGAAGCGAGCGTAGCTCACAGCAGCTCCCATTGAAAATAACGGAGAGACAGCCTGTGGTTCTCGCATGTTTACATAAAATAAACACAATAACAACGTCTATAAACCCAGAGAATATATCACAAAGCGATCGTGGTGTTAAAACTCAAATTCAATTTAGTAGTAGTTGCAAATGTACCAGAGACAGTACTGGAAGTTAGGTTATCTGTAACTTACGAAACATTTTTGGGTGGTTTATTGTTTTATCTTTATCAAAGATAACTTTTCAGTTATCTGATTATCTGTTATCAAAGTTAATTTTTTGGTTATCTGTGCCCACCACTGAGTGTGTCTGTGTGAATGGGTGAATGTGAGGCATAATTGTAAAGCGCTTTGAGCTTCTGATGCAGATGGATAAGGGCTATTTAAATGCAGTCCATTTATTTGTACAACAATCATTTCCACATAAATTCAGCATTACTTAATAATAAATTACAGAAAATTTTAAAAATCATCTTAGATTAATGAAACCTGGCGAGTCTGACTCTCTACACCCAAACCGATCAAAGGGAATAATGTGATTTAACCATCCGATAACAAAGTAAAACCTCTTAAGTCATTCTAAAGTCCACTTTAAGCAGAAAATAGGCAAATCGGTTAATCGCTGCTGACGCTCCGAAATGATGCATGAGGAATGAAGGCAGCGGGACCGCAACACTGCTACAGGGTTCTCAACAGGATTTTTCTCAGTGTAATGGGATGGAAAAATCACCTTAAGAAGCCGAGGGTTGGTGGACTACGTAGGCTTCGACTCTGCTGAAGCTTTTACTTTATTGCCTTATAAAGGGCCTTCTTTGGTGTGTTTTTTTTTTTTTTTTTTTTTTACTTCAAAATGTATCAGACATTAACCTTGAAGTTAAAGAAAAACATTTGTAAGGATTGTCTATAGTAAACTGCTGTGTATAAATTAGCTCTTGTGCTGTGACACATTTCTAGACTCTTCCATGTTTTGATCTGATCCCTCGTTCTTTTGGCTTTAAAGTAAGGCTGTAATAAAGATTAAAAAAAACAAAAACGATGGCTTTACTTAACAACATTTGGCCCTCAAAATGTAGGCAACAGTGTTTCAGCGGGTTATAAATGTAAAAGCTTACTTTGGTCCCGGCCTCCCCTATAATACACCTGGAGAGCTGCTGTGCTCAGACTGGACCGTGGAGACTGTGACACCAGGATAAGTTCTCCCCAACAGAACGAAGGACATTTCATTTTGGGGAAAAACAGCTTTGGTCAGTTGTAGTTTGTCTGTTTTACAACGTTTTCAAAAAGAGGTGTCATTTTATTTAAAACAGTAATTCACTTTGAAGTTATTGATTGTGGAATGATCAGCCTTTCCATCTCGATGGTGAGCTGCAGAGCAAAACCCGTAACACACAGACACGGAGCAGATGATATCATTATTTATTATTTTCACGAGGGACACTAACCTTAGTTTAGGAACCAGAGAAGCGGGAGATATTAAGGTTCCAGTCCACGACAGAGCTGCATTGTTAACTGCTCCACAAAAAAGGCATATTAATGATGAACGAATAAAAACTGTCCATGTGAAGTGGGGGACAATTCTCACAGATAAAGAGTCTCCGTTTAGAGACTTTAATTGTCAGAAAAGGCAGAAATGGCTTTGGTACAGGCTGATGAATAAACTGTGGACACTCTGTTTCCACATCAGAACCAGCAGCTCCACAATCAACATAGAGAAATTATTATTTTCCCGTTACACACCCTCAAAAATAACATAATGGCCCAACTGCAGTGTAATTACGCTGTTATAAATTAGTCCGTCAGAAATTAGTCCAGCTTTTCATTCTAACTTTCTAACAGCTCTTCATGCCTCCAGACGACTTACAGTGCAGTGTGTGTGTGTGTGTGTGTGTGTGTGTGTGTGTGCGCGTGCGCACGTGTTGTGTACACACTCAGAAATGATTATAAGACCCTTGAAGAGATTTGGAAGCCCTATCTGGACTATAAAGACACCCTGCCAATTTCTATAGCGTACAGGATCGATACGGGTTATTACAATAAGCCATTGGTCATCAGTATAAATAAATGTGTGTGTGTGTGTGTGTGTGTGTATGTGTATATATATATATGTATATGTGTGTGTATTTGGCTTGCCTCTTGTTTTATGCTGTTTTTAGTTTGTCTGTGGGTGGGTTTGGGAAGGGCCTGGGACTATGTATTTGTTTTGTTTTTGTTTTTTTGTTCTCTCGTTCTTTATTTTTGTAAGTTCATATTTTGGAAAGCAAAAATAAAATATTCTAAGCAAATTAATTATAATAAAGCATTCAGGTATCGGGATCGGATGGAAGTGAAAAAATGTGGATTGGTGCATCCCTACTTCAAACTGGAGTCACATTCCCTGTATTCTTGTAGATACTTGGTGAATAAAGAGTATTCTGAATCTGATTCTGATCTCCCCAGTTTATCCGTGATCGTAGTTCTACACACGCACGTATGCGCGCATACATGTACACAGAGGCCACTTGGCTTTTCATATTGGAATTATTTACTATCCCCTGGTGGAATGGCTATCCACATCCATTGTTCAGTGTTGTTAACTAATATCCGTAGCTTCTCAAAAATATTTGTCCTGTCAATGTTCTGTTTTGGCAGCGTTCATCCTTGACCCAAAATACATAAGCATACCAAACGGCAAATGTCAGCTCTCCCCAGTTTCTCTGTGATCAAAGCCATACACATGTGTATGGATGCGCGAACGTAAGCGCGCGCACACACACACACACACACACACACACACACAGCCCACTTGGCTATTAATAGACAGATAAAATTGGAATCTTTGGTTAAATTAGTTTACTCACCATGTGACAAGTAGATTTGCCCCCTGACTTGCTCGCCATGTCCAATGACCTGTGGGGCTGAGCGTACAGCCCTGAAGTCAGCACTATACTGTTTGTATTTCTTAATGACTGTAAATCAAGTCCTATTTTCAATTCACTTTCAATTTATTTTCATTTATATAGTGCCAAATCACAACAAAGTTGCATCAAGGCGCTTCACACAAGTAAGGTCTAACCTTACCAACGCCCAGAGCAAACACACAGGTGACAGTGGTAAGAAAAACTCCCTCTGAATATTTGAGGAAGAAACCTCAAGCACCAGACTCAAAGGGGTGACCCTCTGCTTGGGTTATGCTACCTACACAAATTACAAATTCAAAAAACAAAACTTCAAACTTCATCAGGATTTTTAAACTGTTGAAAAATTTGAACGAAGGGCAACGAAAACCTCAATGTGTGAACACTGTTTCATTTTGCTGTTGTTCTTGATGTTTTTTAATCGTTTTAGTTTTTGTAACGTTATTGTTTAATTTGACTTCATTTGACCAGCTGAATGTTTTCACACAATGCAGAAGCTGGTTTATGAGCACTGCTGCTGCAGCTTCATGTACCATTGGAAATTACAGGACAAACTCAGCCTGCTTGCTTGGATTTTTTTTTTTTTTAATCTGTGTGGGAGTCAGCTTCAATGAGCTCAGGCACCTTACATAGGCCAGAATTAATCTTTTGTGTGGATATAATTAATTATTTTGCCACAAGCAACTGCTGAATTTGAAATGACAAAGTTGTGTAATTTCCGACGGTACTTGAATGCAGCATTAGCAGCAGCAGCTCCTGCGTGCGCTTATTATTTTTTATTAAATATGAGTGTGGGAATGATAATTCAGCCCTTATGTACATGTGGCAACAGATAGATGAATCAAAAAAAAAATTTACATGTTCTCTTCAGGCAGTCATCTTTATAAATCTCATTGGAACGGCACCAAAGTTCCAGCATCATCACCTTGCCCAATGCAGATTCGAGATTCATCACTGAATATGACTTTCATCCAGTCATCCACAGTCCACGATTGCTTTTCCTTAGCCCATTGTAACCTTGTTTTTTTCTGTTTAGGTGTTAATGATGGCTTTCGTTTAGCTTTTCTGTATGTAAATCCCATTTCCTTTAGGCGGTTTCTTACAGTTCAGTCACAGACGTTGACTCCAGTTTCCTCCCATTCGTTCCTCATTTGTTTTGTTGTGCATTTTTGATTTTTGAGACATATTGCTTTAAGTTTTCTGTCTTGATGCTTTGATGTCTTCCTTGTCTACCAATATGTTTGTCTTTAACAACCTTCCCATGTTGTTTGTATTTGGTCCAGACACAACTGACTGTGAACAGCCAACATCTTTTGCAACATTGCGTGATGATTTACCCTCTTTTAAGAGTTTGATAATCCTCTCCTTTGTTTCAATTGACATCTCTCGTGTTGGAGCCATGATTCATGTCAGTCCACTTGGTGCAACAGCTCTCCAAGGTGTGATCACTCCTTTTTAGATACAGACTAACGAGCAGATCTGATTTGATGCAGGTGTTAGTTTTGGGAATGAAAATTTACAGGGTGATTCCATAATTTATTCCTCAGAATTGAGTGAGTCCATATTTTTTTCCCTCTGCTTGGTCTAAAAGTAACCTTTACTGACTGCCACAATGTTTTTTTTTTTCCTGATTTCTTATAGTGTTTCTTAAAGCCAGAAAGTTGCCATTTGAAATGACTTTAGTTTTGTGTCATGTCTGTGATCTGCTTTTTTTTTTTTTTATACAAAATTAAACAACTGAATGAACATCCTCCTGGTGTCTTGGTGGCTTTCATCACTCTTCACCTTCTTATACGGTCACTCAGTTTTCGAAAACTATCTCCTCCACAGATTTACCGTAGAGTGCTATACTGTTTGTATTTCTTCATAATTCATGTAACTAATGTCCAAGACAGTCAGTGTCTTGGGAATGTTCACGTGTCCATCCCCTGACTTGTCCGAAGACAACTGTATATAAAAGTGATGGTTTACATGTGCTCTACTAAAAGGGGCACTTACTTATTCACACCATCATTTGGCTTTTAGATTTGTAATTAATTTATATCAAACTGTAGAGATTACTTTCACTGCGAGTTTCAAGGGCATGATTTTGGAAATTCTAATATACAAGGCCTGAATATTTTTGTTTTTTGATGCCCTAATAAAATTCTAACATGTAAAGGGTCAAGAGGGCAAACACTTTTTCACAGCACTGTACAGTGACAAAGTAATACGGCTGATTTGTACTCTTCTGACCTTGGCAATATGTATCATCCTGGGCAGAGTGGAGAATCAGATGCTCAAATGTGTTATATTTGTGACCCCCAACAGCTATAAACTAAATCTAGATTTCTAAATAAGAGCAACACCCCCCACCTTGCTTCACGTCACGAGGGATGTGACTAAATGTGTATGCCGGTGGGCAGACCTCATTTAAGGGGAGGACAGTTGTAGGTTTAACCCAGGTTTCACATAACCCAATCATTTACAAGTGATGATCCATAATTAGATCATTAATCAACAATAATTTTGAGGACAGTGATCTTATGTAATGAGACCCAGACTAAGCACTGCAGTGCAGTTGAACTGTTTAGATTTAGAGGTGAGTGGCATATATATGATGTCTGGAAGTAGGTTTATGTTTTAGACATTCCACGTGGGTTGTAGGTAGCAGAGACGAAATATTTGATATTGCTGGAATAGCCAACAGGCCATCCTCAGTTTTAACATCATCCAATGTAGTAATGGGTATTAAGTTTGCAGAACATATCCTTCTATGATTTTTATGGATACATCTACGGAAGCAGACCACAGTCTCAACTTGATGAATTTCCCTCCCTGGCAGATAAACTGCACTATCACCATAGTGGATTTTCTGCACTAATTTCCCTGCTAACGTAATGAATTCCACACCCCCTTTGTTATAAGCCTTGCAAGGTCTCTAATCACCTGCTCCGTGACCTGCTGTAAAGTCCTAATGTTACCCTCCCTGTAGAGCTCTATCTATTTTTGCAGACAATATGGCAGCGCCTTCCCCAGTAAGGTGAAGGCCGTCCGGCATCAGCAAGCCATGGCGGCTCCAGAACATAGGCCAGTTATCAAGAAAACTAAAGCCTTGCTGTCTACAACATTCCGCCAGCCACCTATTTAACGATGTCAGCCTGCTAAATGCCTCATCATTACCCCGGGAGGGGAGGGCACCAGAGACACATTGATACGACACATCTTTCTGGCAAGGTCATAAGTCCTTTCTATGTCCATTTTTGTGACCTCCTGAGTGCTTCATCGTGACATCATTGGCGCCAACTTGAATAACTATGTGACTGTGTCGCGTGTAATGTTCCTTTGTCTGTTTCCCTTCTGCAGCATCAGCATCCTAGGATGGGATGCAGTGTCAGGAACTCTGGCCCCGGGAATACATTTAACATCAGCTGATGTCTGTAACCTGACTTTGCGGGTGATAGAATCCCCTATCAGTGAACTTCGGCATTTTGGCCTGGAGAAAGGAGTGGAAGTCAGCCGTGGTCTCAAAGAACTCACATCAGGCATATCCATAAGTAAAATAATCTCCATGGACGATTCGCTCGCGTGCGCACGTAACATGAAAAGAAAAAGAAACTCTGCTCCCAGCTGCTGCAGGGCTGCTGCTCCCTCCAAAAACTCTGTCATAATTGTGTTTACAAACCAGTCACTATTTGTTTTATTATACATCTGTGTAGTTAATAAGTAAAATAATCTCCATGGACGACTGGCTCGCGCGCGCACATAAAATAAAAACAAGAAAAAACCTCCGCTCCCGCTCCTGTGGGGCTGCTGCTTGCTCCAAAAACTCTGTCATAATTGTGAAATGAAGGACAAAAGAGACATAAGTCCTGCTCATAAGCTGCTACCAGATACAGGACATGTTCACATCTTCAGTCAAACTCCAGACATCTCCAACTGAAAACACTGTGCCACTTTGGGGACAACTGTGCTTAACTACTGAACTAACCTTTTATGTTTTGTTTGTTTTTTTTATCAGTTAACCACATACAACAACAGATCCAGGTACAGGTACTATCAAAATAAATATAAAATAGTTAAGCTATCAAATTTACAGTTTATGATGATTTATTTAATTAATTTAAATTCTGATTTATGCTTCTGCAGCTGTAACTCCGTATCATGCAATGACATGACATTGACATGCGTGTCAGTTTTAAAGTTCTTCATCACTGGATTATGCTTTATTCTGGATTAATTTGTCCCAGCAAGCTTTTCTTTCTAATCAACTTTCAATTCAAATTCCTTTTTCCAACTCCGTGTTGTAAATTTGCCGCTTTTCTGCCAAACAAATTTGATCCATTATGTAATAATTGTGTGCACTGCAAAAACTATTAAAATATGAGAGGAAGGAATGAAAACAGAAAAGTATCAAATAACAGCCTTTTGCGTTGTCTGATTTAACAGATGCATGTCAGACTGCGGGTCCAGTATATGCAAGGAGTGTTTAAAGGAAATACTTTACAATCGGACAGGCCATTTTATCCAACGTGAGCAAAAATCTGTTATATACACTGTTTATTCCATGGAAAACCATACTAAAATCTCCAGTTATATGATGACGATTTGGGTTAGTTTTATTGTATATGGGACTGAACACTAAACCTTGCAAACTTTGACGATGAAGTCGCTTCCATCCCACATGGCTGACTTTATTTTCCAAAATTTTTCTTGTATTCGGATCTGAAGAGACTCTTGAATCCCTTGTTGTGTCTATTTGTGCATCAAAATGCACAAAAACTCTGCATTTTCAGCAAATAATAAATAAATAAATAAGATGGATTTACATGCAGACAGCTCAACAGCAAATGCTATTTTGGCCCTAAGATAGCACCATGAGTCATGTGACTCGTCATGTCGCTATACTCCCTGAATAAAGGGACTCAAGGGAGCGGATTATGAATGTTGTTTCTGAACCTTCGACGTGACACAGCTCCATACATTTGTGTCAGACTGTAATTCAAGAGGGTGTCCACTTTTTAGCCACAGAGATTTCAACTGTTTTCTTACTTGTCATTGTAACGTGACAGCACCACATTAAAGCGTTCAAATGAATAATAATAAAAAAAACAGGTTATAAAGTTTATTTCCTCTTTCGTGTATTTTGTCGCGAAATATGCACTAAAATGCAGGCAGTGGCACCTAAAAATTCTAAACTTTCTGTGCGGACACAACCCCCCACTCTAAAAATCCTGGACGTGCCCCTGGTTCGTTTTCTGTTTAAACTCACCATGTTGCGTCGGCGCTTTGATGTTAACTCACGTAATGAACAGTTGAACAATTTTTGTCAACAACTTTAACACGAGACACAAAAATAAACAAACGTCCACAGAACTCCCGCGACAAACTCGGGAGGACGGCGAGTCTTACAGACCAAACTTCAGCCCTCCAGCCGAGGGAGGTCCCGCCTCCTCCCCGCATGTGGAAAAGGAGGCAGGGTTTTTGTTGTTGTTGTGTTTGTTTGTTTTTACAACATTTATTGACATATCAAACAACAAACATGGCTGAAACAACACAGGGATCACCCAGAATCACACAACCGGTACAGTAAATAAACAAATAAATAAAATAATAGGAAGTGGCTATTCGCACGGTGTTGTGCCGAATTCAGCACACCTTCCGCAGAAAGTACCCCCTGAACGGGAACGCGCATTTGAACCTCGTCGCCTTAAACTCACATTTAACATACACAGCACGTCAATGAATAAAATTAAAGTCATTTAACAAATAAACACTAAAACAAACACCATCATGTGTGATGAAACGTCACAGAATAAATATGATAATAGCAGACGCTTCGTTCCGACTAAACAAAAGCAGCCAATTAGTGCTCGTAATATGAACATATTCTCTTCACTCCCACATATCTGGAGACAACGTGATATAGAATGAGAATCATGTTGATTTGCGTACATTTTTCGGCACAAACTGTGTATCGAGGTTCAAATGCGCGTTCCCCGCGAAGAGGTGCTTTCACGGCAGGGGTGCTGAATTCGGCACAACACCTGTTGCATAAACCTTGTTATCCAGTGTATAAATAAATGTATCACGACCATCCCCTTCAAAGATGGAGACCAAAGCCATCGCGGAACGGGCATGGATGTCCGCGCTTGTGTTTCTTCGGCTCTGGGTGTCAGACTGCGCCTGCGTGGTTGGAGTAATGGCGGAGACTCTTCGGTGTTTGGACTGATCGTCGGATTTTGGGCCCTGGAAGCTGAAGCGGCGTCTTTAGACCGGTGAGTTAGTCCGTGAACTGAGTTAATCACAGTCTGGAAGATGAAGCGTCGCCTTCGGGTCCCTGAGTTAGTCTGTGAACTTATTTAGCCAGTCTAATGTCTTTTATGTTTACCTTACAGCAGCAGATTCGCCACAACGCCCCCCCCCCATATTTATCACAGTTTATCTATTTGTCACATTTATCACAGTTTGTCGTAGTTTATCACATTTATCATAGTTATCACAGTTTATGAATTGTAATAGTTTATCATATTCATCACATTTCTCATACTGATCATATTTATCATAGCTGTTATTTATCACATCGGTTTATCATATTTATCACAGTTTATTACATTTAGCAGTTTATCATCACAGTTTATCATGATAATCCATTGAAGCTATGGATTTAATACGTATGTCTACTCTGCCTTATGACTTTAAAAGACAATTTTGCTGTTTCATCTTTTTGTACCGTGTTTTTGTATTAGGTCTGCATATAAAAGGAATACCTTAGTTAAACCACTGAGGTCCAATATAGCTACAGTGAGGAAAATAAGTATTTGAACACCCTGCGATTTTGCAAGTTCTCCCACTTAGAAATCATGGAGGGGTCTGAATTTCATCTTAGGTGTATGTCCACTGTGAGAGACATAATCTTAAAAAAAAGAAGAAAAAAAAATCTGAAAATCACAATGTATGATTTTTTAAAATAAATTATTTGTATGCTACATTGATGGATACAATGTTTATTTCACTGAAAGACCTAAGAACCACTGTGTCGTTGCTGCTCTAAGGAACACTAAGGTCCCCAAATTAAGGCCACATATTGTTTTTAAGAAGAATCTTAAACTTTTTAGTGAGCAAGGATTTATCATGGTTTGAACCTTTTTAATTGGGATAGACTTGAGCTGATCCCTGATGTGGAGACAGCATGGGCCTTTTTAAAAGATGCTTTACTAAAATCATTAACACTCATGGTCCCTATACAGAGTAAAGGGTCGTGATAACCCCTGGTCTCCTCTGAACGAGCAGACACTGTTCATGAGAGGAACTCCCCTTGGGCCAAGGCAAGAACCACAGGTTCCACCTCAGATTGGCTTGTTTTGGCAACTCAGAAATAAATGTTCATCCCTAATTAAGAAAGCCAAATGGGAAATTACTTGTCTGTCATCACTGAGAAAGTAAAATGATCTGAGGGGGTTCTGGAAAATCATAAAGTCACTTCTGTGAGCAAAAATTCTCATGTTTTACCCACCTGTGTTATGAAGGGCTCCACTGTTGTGCACGACCAACATGGAGATCTTGAACTGTTTTAATGAGCATTTATATCTTCTGGCTCCCTGTTTGATTCTGCTCATTCTGCATCTGGGAAGCCCTGTAATGCTGTGCCGGTGTACATGGACAGATTTTTAACCTTACAACTTTTGCAAAGCCTTGTAACAGGAAGTTAACAAAGCCTGTAAAAAATATAGATCCTAGAAAACCACCAGGGCCTGATCAAATTGAACTCCTTATTCCTGAAAGTGGCATCTGATTTTATAGCAAGACCCTTGACATATATGTTTAATCTTTCAGTGTACACTAAGGTTGTTCCTCAGCTGTGGAAATCCGCTTTTAGAATAGAATAGAATGCTTTTTATTGTCATTATACACAAGGTACAACAAAATTTAAAATTAAAATTTTGCCCTCCCTTGTTGAAGGGAGGTGACCCAGCTTGCTTAAACAACTATAGGCCCATATCAAACATATCAGTGCTGGCCAAAATCCTTGAATATCAGTCAGGCTTTAAGGTGCGTTTACACATAATGACGACAAGTCACGAATGCCATGAAGTATACATTACTTGGCAGCTGATCACGAATGTGATGATTCAGGGCAGAGGTGTCAGGTGTCCTCAGGAACTGCTGCAACCCATTACCACGCATTACGATAATGGCATGTGTTGCTGGAGAATTATCAGGAACCATTACGCACGTCAAGAATAAGTTCCGCGTTGTTGCACGCTATCTCACGTATAACAGCGCACCATTAGTTCTGTCACGTGTGAATGAGCGAATTGTCTCCACACACACCACCCATATTCATGCATCAGCTGCTGAACAATTCAGATCACTCCAGTTTGCTCCATAGCAGAAGAACTTTGAGACTGCATGCTTAGTTGGGCTCTGTGCCATGAAGTGGCGCAGAGAGGAGGAGGAGAGACGGAGAGAGCCAGATGTGTGGCTCCACATGGCTCTCGTCTTGCTTGTTTTCCCAAACATCAGGCACATGCATCAGGTGGAACGACTGGTCAAGTATGACATCAGCCATGCAAGGGCACTACCCAGTAATCCCAAAATGATTTACAGAGATGTATAATAAAACAAATGGTGACTGGTTTATAACACAATGATGACAGAGTTTGAGGGGAGAGAGAGTGAGGAACCGCAGTGGCAGCCAGTTTTGTTTTTTTTTGTTTTTTTTCTTTACATGTGCGCGCGTGAACGGGATAGGAGGTCCTCAAACTGGAGCTCCTGCAGCTCCAGTTATTTGCTGCAGCTCCTGCAGCAAATAATGAAACTCCCCGAATTGGAAACGTCTCATGAGGATGTTGTGAACCCAGGGACGGCGCTGCTGACGACTAAGGATGGTATTGATTTTATCTATCGATGCCATTATCGATACCGCTTGTGAATTTTCTGTGTACTAAAAGTAGGCTTTACAGGTTTTCTATGGCACCAACATTTTAAATTGGTCACTGGATCCTTGATCTCTTGACATAAATCAAATCTGTAGTTTTTGTCAAAAGCATTTCCTTTCAGACATTTTGGCATGAATGTCTCTCTGTACCTCTGAGCTGAGTCCAGTCATCTGCAGCACGTCAGCGCAGGACGTCTGGTTTTGTGAGGAAAAAAACTTTTTTGATCAATTGCAGTTTGTTTGTATTACAACATTTGTAAAGAGGTGTCATTTGATTTAAACTGTGTTTTACTTTGAAGTTATTAATTCTGACTGGACTACTCTATCGTTCACACTTGACTCGGCAGAGAACCGTGCAGCGTTTGGAGCTGTGTGAACAGAACAGATGACGATTCTCATTTCTTTCTCGCAACAAGACAGGAGTCCCAGTCAGTGACTTTAATCCTCACAAGAGTGACTCACGATTGACATATTCAGGGATGAAATTGATGAAAAACAAAAAAGGTGAAACCCAAAATTACCACCCACACGAAAATGTTTAAATTGTAGAAGCTCTGAAATGCAATCTGGGACTATTCCAGACAATAAACTGCAGTGAGTGCAGCACCCATTTTGGTGAGAAAAACCCAACTTTCATTATTCAAATTCATTCCAGTAGTATTCTGCTCTGACTAGGATGCAGCGGTTTTCAAGCTTGGCAGATAGTTCTGGAGGAAATCACTGAAGAAATTAACAAACTGAAAATATGGTCATTAAACTTAAATAAAACAGGGATGAAGTGGAGGTGTAAGTGTGACACAGTGTTCATAGGAAGCACTTATTTATTTCTATATGTATTTATTTATTTTTGTTAGTTGGTTTTATCTTTTCTGTTGTTTTGTTTCATCAGGTTCTTTTTGTCTCTTTCTCTAAAATAGTATTGTAGTGTTGTTATCATTAATATTATTGTTGTTGTTGCTATTATTATTAATATATGAATAAAACAAAAAAAAAAATACAATTTGACTCTTTTACGACAATGAAGGCTGAGCCATTAATTATTATACAGAAAACATGCGAACAGCTTAATGCTAACTTTAACATTGGAAATGCCATAGACATGCTAACGCGTTAGCTTCCGTCCCGTTTGTAAGTTATACAATACATCTATCAACTGTTTCAGAAGATCACAACAGGTCAGTTTAACATAAAAGGGCAAATATTACTCACAGACATATGCTCTTTAGGATTTTAGCTGGGAAAAATTAAGATAAATTAAGACGCGCTGCAGGGTCTGCAATCAATGTAGCGAAATTATCATTTTCCTGACAAACGCCCCCAAAAACAACTCAGAAGGACCGATAAGGGAATCGTTAAGCAAAAAGGTTATTAATGTCGGTGGATCGAATCATTTCTTAACGATACCCGAAAGGAATCTGCTCTTGATACTAGGAATGTGAATCGTACAACAGCTCACGATTCAATTCTATTCCGATTGTTGTGGTGATGAGGTCACCCTGAGGTCCGAGGTCACCAGAGTCCCATCCTTAATATAGACAGCATGGATGGTTCCCCGTATTCCCCTCCTGAGATGCCTCACGGTCCGCCAAAAGTACTTTGGCACCGACCGAAAGTCCTTCTCCATCGTTACTCTAAACTCCTTCCACACCCTCTGCTTTGCCTCCCCCTCAGCAGAGGCTGCTGCACTTCAGTCCTGTCGGTACCATTCAACTGCCTCCAGAGTCCTGGAAGGATTCCTACAGTCAGACGGCTTCCCTCATCCCCAGTGTCCACTAGGGATGTGAATCGTACAACAACTGAGGATTAGGGATGGATATCGAGAACCGGTTCCTTTCGGGTATCGTTAAGAAATGATTCGATCCACCAACATCAGTAAGCATTGTGCTTAACGATTCTGTTATCGGTCCTTCAGAGTGGCTGTTGTTTTGGCGGGTGTTGTCAGGAAAATGATCATTTCTCTACATTGATTACAGACCCTGCAGCGGATCCTTAATCAACTTTTCTGCAGCTTGGCTTTGCTTTGAACCATGAACCAATCGAAGCAGTGGTTCGCAGATTGAAGCAATGCTTCGATCGATTGCTTCGTTTATTTCTTTCTTTCGCTTAATTTTCCCCCGCTAAACCATAAAGAGCATACGTCTGTGAGTATTATTTACCTTTTCTATGTTAAACCGACCTGTTATGGTCTTCTGAAACAGTTTACTGAGCTGCTTAAGGCCCGGCCACACGTCATACGATTCCTGAACAAAGGGAAAAAAGTACAAAAAAAAAAAAAAGTCACAAATCAGAGAAAAGGTGGACGAATGAGTTTTTGACTTTTCTATCACTGAATAGCCTGCGAATCAAGAGCGCAAAAGGAAGGAAAGAAGAACAAAATGAAACCTAAGTTAACGTTGATCTTGACATTTTAAACGAAACATGCCTGGAGCCACTGTTGGAGTAGTGTGTGTCTGCATCCTGCCGTGCATTCCAGGACTTGGCAATTGGATGGAGCTCTGTAGCGCCTGAGTCCTGGAGAAGCTGCAAAGAATAAGCGCAAAGTCAGATCCACGGTGGAGATGTCGGTGGATCCACCTGCTCTGGTTCCTTGTCCAGAACAAAGAGGGATTATCTCCTTCATCATCAGAATCCTCACTGTCTGATTCAGACTGATGATGCTGCATGATCTGTCTTGATGCACTTAAAAAAAAAAAAACCTGAAGTGCTTCCTCAACATTCATAAAGCCCCTTTCACACCAGCGCAAATGTAGAGATGCATTAAGAGTACACCTGAAATGCACGCATAATCTGCATTTTTCCTGCATAATCACGTGTCGTTGCATTCGTGATTTACTTGCAGCTGCATATGTTTGCTTTTAATGTATGCGTACTGTCATGTGTAGCCCTTGGCGCTGGTCAACTCTTTTTCAGTTCACTCCTGCCGGCTGTGCAGAACATATTGCTGCGCTTGGAAAACAGTGGACTGTATCATGAGGTTTTTAACAGTTGCACTACTGCCACAATGTGCTATCGCTGCTATTTTCTGTCTCTGTGGAAGCGCGCTCTGTTCTCGGAAACGCAAATGGCACTCGCGTCTTCTGACGTGCAGCAGGACACACTGCTGTCTCGTCATGGCTTGTAACATCAGTTCACAAAGTTCAGAGTCTGTTGTGTGCCCCCCTCTCCCCAGAAAAAGGAAAGTATTGTCATTTAAACTCACATACTTTAACATCAGGCTTCTTGTTAGAGAGAGAGAGGTCTCTGTGTCTGCTCTGTTTTTTGAGTCCTGCTGTTTGTGTTTTCTGGATTTCGAAAGAAATTCATTCCCTGCCGGCACATGCGCTGCAGGCTGTGTGGATAATTTTATCACAGACTCGCGTGCACGTTGGATCACATGTGCTGCAGGCTGCATGGAAAAAAACCCTGTTCACACGCAAATCTGAAACCTTTTCACACTTGATGCTCAAAGTCACGTTTCTGTAAACTGTCGCCTGGTTTGCACAAACTGAGTCGCAGTTCGCTCCAAGAGATCACTGCAGACGACACAAAATATTATTACATCATGACGGCAACGACGCTGATCACGCTCTTGCGAACCCCCCCCCCCACTGTGAACAAATACGCGGCTATCAAGGATCACTTCCTCAAATCTTTTGAACTGTCACACTGAAAGGGCCAGCAGGCTCTTCTGTCTGCATGGGCGGGAGGACAGCAAGCCCTTCAGAGTTCATGAACAGAATGCTGCAGCTCCTGACAAGACACCGGCCGGACTTTTTGTGCAGCAGCAACTCTTTTTATGTAGCGCTGGAACAACACCAGAGTCACAGACTACCAGGCGCTGCCGGAGGAGGCTGACATTCTTCCTGGCCAGCCAGCACCATGGCATGACAGCAGCTGCACATCACACACACTGGCAGAAGCCCACACCACACACCAGCTCTGCCACAGAGGAGCTGCATCTCTCTCCACGACAGCGCTCACAACCGGCTTCTGTACTGTGTGAAAACATTCAGCTGGTCGAACGAAGTCAAACTAAGTGCTGTCATTACAAAACTAGGCAAATGACAACAAACCATCAAAACGACAGCAAAACGAAATAAGGATGAATTGAGGTTTTCGGCGGCATTCGTTCAAATTTTTCTTCTGCTTTATCCGGAGTCAGGTCGCGGGGGTAGCAGCTCAAGCAAAGCCGCCCAGACCTCCCGATCCACACACACCTCCCCCAGCTCCTCCGGGGGAACCCCAAGGCGTTCCCAAGCCAGCCGAGAGATGTAGTCCCTCCAGCTTGTCCTGGGTCTTCCCCGGGGCCTCCTCCCAGTGGGATGTGCCCGGAACACCTCTCTAGCGAGGCGTCCAGGGGGCATCCGGAAAAGATGCCCTAGCCAGCTCAACTGACTCCTTTCGACGTGGAGGAGCAGCGGCTCCACTCTGAGCTCCTCCCGATTGACCGAGCTCCTCACCCTATCTCTAAGGGAGCGCCCAGCCACCCTGCGGAGGAAACTCATCTCGGCCACTTGTACTCGCAATCTCGTTCTTTCGGTCATGAGCCAAATCTCATGACCATAGGTGAGGATCGGAACATAGATCGATCGGTAAATCGAGAGCTTTGCCCCCCTACTCAGCTCTCTCTTCACCACGACGGTCCGATACAGCAACCGCATCACTGCAGACACTGCACCAATCCGTCTATCGATCTCACGCTCCATCCATCCCTCACTCGTGAACAAGACCCCGAGATACTTAAACTCCTCCACTTGAGGCAAGGACACTCCACCAACCTTAAGAGGGAAAAGCACCTTTTTCCGGTCGAGAACCATGGCCTCGGATTTGGAGGTGCTGATTTCGTCCCGGACGCTTCACACTCGGCTGCAAACCGCCCCTGCACGCTGAAGGTCCTGATTTGACGAAGCCAACAGAACCACATCGTCCACAAACAGCAGAGACGAGATTCTGTGGTTCCCAAACCAGACCCCCTCTACACCCTGGCTGCGCCTAGAAATTCTGTCCATTAAAAATAATGAACAGAACCGGAGCTATGTTTTGTGGGGGGCTTTGTGCTCCCTGTAGGGTCTCCCAAGGCAAACAGGTCCTAGGTGACGGGTCAGACTAAGGGCAGTTCAGAACCTCCATGACCAGTAAAAGATCAAGGACCAAGATGTCGCCTGGTATGGTGGAGCCGGAGTCCCACCCTGGAGCCAGGCCTGGGGTTGGGGCTCGCGCGCAAGTGCCTGGTGGTCGGGCCTTAGCCCATGGGGCCCGGCCGGGGTCAGCCCGAAAGAGTGACGTGGGCCCGCCCTCCCGTGGGTTCACCACCTGCAGAGGGGGCCATGGGGGTCGGGTGCAGAGAGGATTGGGTAGCGGTCGAGGGCGGGTGGCCCAGCGGCCCGGTCCATGCTCACAGCCCCTGGCTGTTGGGATGTGGAATGTCACCTCGCTAGGGGGGAAGGAGCCTGAGCTTGTGCGGGAGGTTGAGAGATACCAACTAGAGATAGTCGGGCTCACCTCCACGCACAGCTTGGGCTCTGGTACCCAACTCCTGGAGAGGGGCTGGACGCTTCATTTTTCTGGCATTGTCCACGGGGAGAGGCGTAGAGCTGGGGTCGCATTGCTTATTGCTCCCCAGCTCAGTCGCCAAGTGTTGGAGTTCACTGTGGTGAACGAGAGGGTCGCGCCTTCAGGTTGGGGACAGGTCTCTCACCGTTGTCTCAGCCTATGGGCCGAGCAGCACTGCAGAGTACCCGATCTTCCTGGAGTCCCTGGGAGGGGTACTAGATAGCGCTCTGACTGGGGACTCCATTGTTCTCCTGGGGGATTTCAACGCCCACGTGGGCGGTGACAGAGAGACCACCACGTGTCTCAGACACTCGAGTGAAGAGAGGGACAGAGCTGTCGACCGATCACCACCTGGTGGTGAGTTGGATCCGCTGGGAGGGTAGGAAGCCGGTCAGACCTGGCAGGCCCAAACGTATCGTGAGGGTCTGCTGGGAACGACTGGCGGAACCCTCTGTCAGCGAGGTCTTCAACTCCCACCTCCAGGAGAGCTTCT
This sequence comes from Thalassophryne amazonica, assembly GCF_902500255.1. Taxonomy (NCBI): domain Eukaryota; kingdom Metazoa; phylum Chordata; class Actinopteri; order Batrachoidiformes; family Batrachoididae; genus Thalassophryne; species Thalassophryne amazonica. The sequence goes on along the minus strand of NC_047112.1, from coordinate 66,448,804 downwards.
CCCAGATCCCGTGGGAGGTTGGAGACATGGAGTCCGAGTGGACCATGTTCTCCACCTCCATTGTCGATGCGGCTGCTCGTAGCTGTGGTCACAAGGTCTCTGGTGCCTGTTGCGGCGGCTATCCCCGAACCCGGTGGTGGACACCGGAAGTAAGGATGCCATCAAGCTGAAGAAGGAGTCCTACTTATCTTTGTTGGTCGGTGGGACCCCAGAGGTAGCTGACAGGTACTGGCAGGCAAGCGTGCCGCAGCCCGTGCGGTCGCAGAGGGCAAACTCGGGTCTGGGAGGAGTTTGGGGAGGCTATGGAGGAGGACTATCGGTCAGCCTCGAAGAGATTCTGGCAAACCATCCGATGCCTCAGGAGGCGGAAACACTGTTTTACGGTGCGGGTGGAGAGCTGTTGACCCTGACTGTGGATGTTGTCGGGCGGTGGAAGGAGTACTTCGAGGATCTTCTCAATCCCGTCGTCACGTCTTCCGAAGAGGAAGCAGAGACTGGGGACTCAGAGGCGGACTCATCCATTACCCCAGGCCGAAGTCACCGAGGTGGTTAGAAAGCTCCTCGATGGCAAGGCTCCTGGGGTGGATGAAATCCGTCCTGAGTACCTTAAGTCGCTGGATGTTGTGGGACTGCCTCTGCAACATCGCGTGGCGATCGGGGACAGTGCCTCTGGATTGGTAGACCGGGGTGGTGGTCCCTCTGTTTAAGAAGGGGGACAGGAGGGTGTGTTCCAACTATAGGGGGATCACACTCCTCAGCCTCCCCGGTAAGGTCTATTCCAGAGTACTGGAGAGGAGAATTCGACCAGTGGTCGAACCTCGGATTCAGGAGGAGCAGTGTGGTTTTCGACCTGGTCAAGGCACACTGGACCAGCTCTACACGCTCCATCGGGTGCTCGAGGGTTCATGGAAGTTCGCCCAACCAGTCCACATGTGTTTTGTGGATCTGGAGAAGGCGTTCGACCGTGTCCCTCTGGGCACCCTGTGGGGAGTGCTCCGGGAGTACGGGGTCCTTTGCTAAGGGCTGTCTGGTCCCTGTACGACAGCAGCAGGAGCTTGGTTCGCATTGCCGGTAGTAAGTCAAACCTATTTCCAGTGCACGTTGGCCTCCGCCAGGGCTGCCCTTTGTCTCTGGTTCAAATTTTCAACAATATAAAAATCCTGACGAAGCACCAGTTGCAGGAACAAAGCTGAGCGAATGTTAAACGATGCCAACGAAAGTCAGTGAAAGTCCAGATTTCTTGTTTCATTTGGGCTTTCTTGCCCTTTGTTAAGTGCCGTGTGACTGGGCCTTTAGTCAGCTGCCACTGCACCTGGAACTTGAAAACAAAACTGGGTGCTTAAAATTTATTTTTGCTGATCTGCCTAATATAACCTGAATCTCAAGAATTATAAATAATATTTATATTTCAGATCAGTTCACTGGTATACATGTGTGTCAAACCAAAAGGCCCAAATCAGAACTTTTGGCATATGTGTCCTGTTACACCTTTAATGCTCATCTTTGTCATATGTCCCACAGTACTGAAGTGAAGGACCAGGTCCAGGATGAGTTTAGACGCACCTTCCCAAAGTGTGGCCTGCAGGGTGATGATGTTTACGCCCTCTAGAGATCAGTTTAAGGACTTCAACCGCTACATTGCCTATATGGAGTCACAGGGGGCACACAGAGCTGGAATGGCAAAGGTAAGATGGGTTTTGTGCTGACCAGTTGTTGAGAAAGTTATTTTTATCTTTTGTATTTATTTGTTCATATTGTTCATGATTTTTTTTATATTGTGCATATTATTCAGCTACACAAAAGACCTATTTCTCTCAAGTATTGCTCACAGATCTGTCTAAATCTGTGTTAGTGAGCACTTCTCCTTTGCTGAGATAATCCATCCCACCTCACAGGTGTGGCATGTCAAGATGCTGATTGATAGCATAATCATTGCACAGGTGTGCCTTAGGCTGGCCACAATAAAGGGCCACTCTGAAAGCCCCCCCCCCCATCTGATCAGTCCCCCTACCTTCACTGCGTTAAAACTGCACTCAAGTCATAATCTATCTCAGCAAAAGATCTGCGAATCTTTGGGGAGATGATGGTCTAGTAGTTAAGCATTGGGCTTCAGACCAGAGGATCCTCTGTTCAAAACCCAGCCAGAACAGAAAATCTCTCAGGGCCCTTGAGCCAAGTCCTTAGTCCCCTAGTTGCTACTGTTGTGTAGTGACCTTCTTGCATGGCAACACCCTGATATTGGTGTGTGAGTGTGTCCAGTGGTGGGCACAGTTCTGATAATCCGCTAACCAATAATTATCGAAGATAATGTTTTCATTATCGGATGATCTTTTAGATAACTTTAAAAACCATTATCGGACTAATTATCTTGCAATAAATTTTTTGTCCGATTAATGTTTAGACCGATAACATGGTAAATAAAGCTGAACAGCTACAAATATTTATAAAACTTAAAATCAGTTGAACACCTACCTGTTAAATGTTTTGTAGCTGATGTGTAGTTCTACCCTCTGCAAAACAGAGAAGACCTGCTTTAAGAAGAAACCACTCTGTCCTCTGCAAGCAAAGGAGAACTGGTCCTAGAGTTAAAAAAAAAAAAAAAAAATTCTCTTAACCCCATACTGATACACTTGCAGTGTCATCCAGAGGCATACATTTTTAACTTATGGTTTAACTTTTAACCAAACTAATGTCGGACAAGTTATTTAAATTATTGTCATGTCTGAAGTTGTATAAAGTGAAAATATCAGATATATGTTTTAGTTTTAAAGTAATACGCTAATTTTTAAGGTTTTAGTGTGGATATATGCTGTGCCCAGCAGTGTATTGTGGGTAGGATAGGGTAATAGTACGTTCATGACATGAGAGAAATGCATTTGAAACACTCTGATTAGGCTCTACGGACAACAGCATTAAACTCTAGTGCCTAAAACTCTCATGTGTATATTCTCTGGGTTTATAGACGTTATTGTGTCTGCGTTTTATTAAATTCCACGCATCTTAAACGTAGCAGACACGGATTATCTGGAATTTTGTTGTGGCAAGTTTTCAAGGGCTCTACGGCCATCTGCTGGCCAGTCGTGTTCATTCGCCCTATTGACGTATCCCATAATCCCTTGCGTGCCAGAGAGTCGCTGCAGTCAACAACATATAGAGAATCAACACGATGACAGTTGTAAATTAATATTATACTACAAAAATGGGTTTTTTTTAATGCTTTTCGTCACATTAATAAGAGACTGCTGCATGATACCCTGAAAACTTGCTAAAACAATTATAACAAATAATCCGTGTCTGTTACATTTAATCTGCGTGGAATTTAATAAACGCAAACCAAGTTTCAGACATATTATATATATATATATATATATATATATATATATATATATATATATATATTAGTCTCGAACAAAGAGGACAGTGTTGTAAAGAACAATGATATTAAAGAGCAAACTTCACTTTCCTCCAGAACGACATGATCAGGAAGCGAGCGTAGCTCACAGCAGCTCCCATTGAAAATAACGGAGAGACAGCCTGTGGTTCTCGCATGTTTACATAAAATAAACACAATAACAACGTCTATAAACCCAGAGAATATATTCACAAAGCGATCGTGGTGTTAAAACTCAAATTCAATTTATTAGTAGTTGCAAATGTACCAGAGACAGTACTGGAAGTTATCGGTTATCTGTAACTTACGAAACATTTTTGGGTGGTTTATTGTTTTATCTTTATCAAAGATAACTTTTCAGTTATCTGATTATCTGTTATCAAAGTTAATTTTTTGGTTATCTGTGCCCACCACTGAGTGTGTCTGTGTGAATGGGTGAATGTGAGGCATAATTGTAAAGCGCTTTGAGCTTCTGATGCAGATGGATAAGGGCTATTTAAATGCAGTCCATTTATTTGTACAACAATCATTTCCACATAATTCAGCATTACTTAATAATAAATTACAGAAAATTTTAAAATCATCTTAGATTAATGAACCTGGCGAGTCTGACTCTCTACACCCAAACCGATCAAAGGGAATAATGTGATTTAACCATCCGATAACAAAGTAAACCTCTTAAGTCATTCTAAAGTCCACTTTAAGCAGAAAATAGGCAAATCGGTTAATCGCTGCTGACGCTCCGAAATGATGCATGAGGAATGAAGGCAGCGGGACCGCAACACTGCTACAGGGTTCTCAACAGGATTTTTCTCAGTGTAATGGGATGGAAAAATCACCTTAAGAAGCCGAGGGTTGGTGGACTACGTAGGCTTCGACTCTGCTGAAGCTTTTACTTTATTGCCTTATAAAGGGCCTTCTTTGGTGTGTTTTTTTTTTTTTTTTTTTTTTACTTCAAAATGTATCAGACATTAACCTTGAAGTTAAAGAAAACATTTGTAAGGATTGTCTATAGTAAACTGCTGTGTATAAATTAGCTCTTGTGCTGTGACACATTTCTAGACTCTTCCATGTTTTGATCTGATCCCTCGTTCTTTTGGCTTTAAAGTAAGGCTGTAATAAAGATTAAAAAAAACAAAAACGATGGCTTTACTTAACAACATTTGGCCCTCAAAATGTAGGCAACAGTGTTTCAGCGGGTTATAAATGTAAAAGCTTACTTTGGTCCCGGCCTCCCCTATAATACACCTGGAGAGCTGCTGTGCTCAGACTGGACCGTGGAGACTGTGACACCAGGATAAGTTCTCCCCAACAGAACGAAGGACATTTCATTTTGGGGAAAAACAGCTTTGGTCAGTTGTAGTTTGTCTGTTTTACAACGTTTTCAAAAAGAGGTGTCATTTATTTAAAACAGTAATTCACTTTGAAGTTATTGATTGTGGAATGATCAGCCTTTCCATCTCGATGGTGAGCTGCAGAGCAAAACCCGTAACACACAGACACGGAGCAGATGATATCATTATTTATTATTTTCACGAGGGACACTAACCTTAGTTTAGGAACCAGAGAAGCGGGAGATATTAAGGTTCCAGTCCACGACAGAGCTGCATTGTTAACTGCTCCACAAAAAAGGCATATTAATGATGAACGAATAAAAACTGTCCATGTGAAGTGGGGGACAATTCTCACAGATAAAGAGTCTCCGTTTAGAGACTTTAATTGTCAGAAAAGGCAGAAATGGCTTTGGTACAGGCTGATGAATAAACTGTGGACACTCTGTTTCCACATCAGAACCAGCAGCTCCACAATCAACATAGAGAAATTATTATTTTCCCGTTACACACCCTCAAAATAACATAATGGCCCAACTGCAGTGTAATTACGCTGTTATAAATTAGTCCGTCAGAAATTAGTCCAGCTTTTCATTCTAACTTTCTAACAGCTCTTCATGCCTCCAGACGACTTACAGTGCAGTGTGTGTGTGTGTGTGTGTGTGTGTGTGTGTGTGTGCGCGTGCGCACGTGTTGTGTACACACTCAGAAATGATTATAAGACCCTTGAAGAGATTTGGAAGCCCTATCTGGACTATAAAGACACCCTGCCAATTTCTATAGCGTACAGGATCGATACGGGTTATTACAATAAGCCATTGGTCATCAGTATAAATAAATGTGTGTGTGTGTGTGTGTGTGTGTGTATGTGTATATATATATATATGTATATGTGTGTGTATTTGGCTTGCCTCTTGTTTTATGCTGTTTTTAGTTTGTCTGTGGGTGGGTTTGGGAAGGGCCTGGGACTATGTATTTGTTTTGTTTTTGTTTTTTTTGTTCTCTCGTTCTTTATTTTTGTAAGTTCATATTTTGGAAAGCAAAAATAAAATATTCTAAGCAAATTAATTATAATAAAGCATTCAGGTATCGGGATCGGATGGAAGTGAAAAAATGTGGATTGGTGCATCCCTACTTCAACTGGAGTCACATTCCCTGTATTCTTGTAGATACTTGGTGAATAAAGAGTATTCTGAATCTGATTCTGATCTCCCAGTTTATCCGTGATCGTAGTTCTACACACGCACGTATGCGCGCATACATGTACACAGAGGCCACTTGGCTTTTCATATTGGAATTATTTACTATCCCCTGGTGGAATGGCTATCCACATCCATTGTTCAGTGTTGTTAACTAATATCCGTAGCTTCTCAAAAATATTTGTCCTGTCAATGTTCTGTTTTGGCAGCGTTCATCCTTGACCCAAAATACATAAGCATACCAAACGGCAAATGTCAGCTCTCCCCAGTTTCTCTGTGATCAAAGCCATACACATGTGTATGGATGCGCGAACGTAAGCGCGCGCACACACACACACACACACACACACACACACAGAGCCCACTTGGCTATTAATAGACAGATAAAATTGGAATCTTTGGTTAAATTAGTTTACTCACCATGTGACAAGTAGATTTGCCCCCTGACTTGCTCGCCATGTCCAATGACCTGTGGGGCTGAGCGTACAGCCCTGAAGTCAGCACTATACTGTTTGTATTTCTTAATGACTGTAAATCAAGTCCTATTTTCAATTCACTTTCAATTTATTTTCATTTATATAGTGCCAAATCACAACAAAGTTGCATCAAGGCGCTTCACACAAGTAAGGTCTAACCTTACCAACGCCCAGAGCAAACACACAGGTGACAGTGGTAAGAAAAACTCCCTCTGAATATTTGAGGAAGAAACCTCAAGCAGACCAGACTCAAAGGGGTGACCCTCTGCTTGGGTTATGCTACCTACACAAATTACAAATTCAAAAAACAAACTTCAAACTTCATCAGGATTTTTAAACTGTTGAAAAATTTGAACGAAGGGCAACGAAAACCTCAATGTGTGAACACTGTTTCATTTTGCTGTTGTTCTTGATGTTTTTTAATCGTTTTAGTTTTTGTAACGTTATTGTTTAATTTGACTTCATTTGACCAGCTGAATGTTTTCACACAATGCAGAAGCTGGTTTATGAGCACTGCTGCAGCTTCATGTACCATTGGAAATTACAGGACAAACTCAGCCTGCTTGCTTGGATTTTTTTTTTTTTAATCTGTGTGGGAGTCAGCTTCAATGAGCTCAGGCACCTTACATAGGCCAGAATTAATCTTTTGTGTGGATATAATTAATTATTTTGCCACAAGCAACTGCTGAATTTGAAATGACAAAGTTGTGTAATTTCCGACGGTACTTGAATGCAGCATTAGCAGCAGCAGCTCCTGCGTGCGCTTATTATTTTTTATTAAATATGAGTGTGGGAATGATAATTCAGCCCTTATGTACATGTGGCAACAGATAGATGAATCAAAAAAAAAATTTACATGTTCTCTTCAGGCAGTCATCTTTATAAATCTCATTGGAACGGCACCAAAGTTCCAGCATCATCACCTTGCCCAATGCAGATTCGAGATTCATCACTGAATATGACTTTCATCCAGTCATCCACAGTCCACGATTGCTTTTCCTTAGCCCATTGTAACCTTGTTTTTTTCTGTTTAGGTGTTAATGATGGCTTTCGTTTAGCTTTTCTGTATGTAAATCCCATTTCCTTTAGGCGGTTTCTTACAGTTCAGTCACAGACGTTGACTCCAGTTTCCTCCCATTCGTTCCTCATTTGTTTTGTTGTGCATTTTTGATTTTGAGACATATTGCTTTAAGTTTTCTGTCTTGATGCTTGATGTCTTCCTTGTCTACCAATATGTTTGTCTTTAACAACCTTCCCATGTTGTTTGTATTTGGTCCAGACACAACTGACTGTGAACAGCCAACATCTTTTGCAACATTGCGTGATGATTTACCCTCTTTTAAGAGTTTGATAATCCTCTCCTTTGTTTCAATTGACATCTCTCGTGTTGGAGCCATGATTCATGTCAGTCCACTTGGTGCAACAGCTCTCCAAGGTGTGATCACTCCTTTTTAGATACAGACTAACGAGCAGATCTGATTTGATGCAGGTGTTAGTTTTGGGAATGAAAATTTACAGGGTGATTCCATAATTTATTCCTCAGAATTGAGTGAGTCCATATTTTTTTCCCTCTGCTTGGTCTAAAAAGTAACCTTTACTGACTGCCACAATGTTTTTTTTTTTCCTGATTTCTTATAGTGTTTCTTAAAGCCAGAAAGTTGCCATTTGAAATGACTTTAGTTTTGTGTCATGTCTGTGATCTGCTTTTTTTTTTTTTTATACAAAATTAAACAACTGAATGAACATCCTCCTGGTGTCTTGGTGGCTTTCATCACTCTTCACCTTCTTATACGGTCACTCAGTTTTCGAAAACTATCTCCTCCACACAGATTTACCGTAGAGTGCTATACTGTTTGTATTTCTTCATAATTCATGTAACTAATGTCCAAGACAGTCAGTGTCTTGGGAATGTTCACGTGTCCATCCCCTGACTTGTCCGAAGACAACTGTATATAAAAGTGATGGTTTACATGTGCTCTACTAAAAGGGGCACTTACTTATTCACACCATCATTTTGGCTTTTAGATTTGTAATTAATTTATATCAAACTGTAGAGATTTACTTTCACTGCGAGTTTCAAGGGCATGATTTTGGAAATTCTAATATACAAGGCCTGAATATTTTTGTTTTTTGATGCCCTAATAAAATTCTAACATGTAAAGGGTCAAGAGGGCAAACACTTTTTCACAGCACTGTACAGTGACAAAGTAATACGGCTGATTTGTACTCTTCTGACCTTGGCAATATGTATCATCCTGGGCAGAGTGGAGAATCAGATGCTCAAATGTGTTATATTTGTGACCCCCAACAGCTATAAACTAAATCTAGATTTCTAAATAAGAGCAACACCCCCACCTTGCTTCACGTCACGAGGGATGTGACTAAATGTGTATGCCGGTGGGCAGACCTCATTTAAGGGGAGGACAGTTGTAGGTTTAACCCAGGTTTCACATAACCCAATCATTTACAAGTGATGATCCATAATTAGATCATTAATCAACAATAATTTTGAGGACAGTGATCTTATGTTAATGAGACCCAGACTAAGCACTGCAGTGCAGTTGAACTGTTTAGATTTAGAGGTGAGTGGCATATATATGATGTCTGGAAGTAGGTTTATGTTTTAGACATTCCACGTGGGTTGTAGGTAGCAGAGACGAAATATTTGATATTGCTGGAATAGCCAACAGGCCATCCTCAGTTTTAACATCATCCAATGTAGTAATGGGTATTAAGTTTGCAGAACATATCCTTCTATGATTTTTATGGATACATCTACGGAAGCAGACCACAGTCTCAACTTGATGAATTTCCCTCCCTGGCAGATAAACTGCACTATCACCATAGTGGATTTTCTGCACTAATTTCCCTGCTAACGTAATGAATTCCACACCCACCTTTGTTATAAGCCTTGCAAGGTCTCTAATCACCTGCTCCGTGACCTGCTGTAAAGTCCTAATGTTACCCTCCCTGTAGAGCTCTATCTATTTTTGCAGACAATATGGCAGCGCCTTCCCCAGTAAGGTGAAGGCCGTCCGGCATCAGCAAGCCATGGCGGCTCCAGAACATAGGCCAGTTATCAAGAAAACTAAAGCCTTGCTGTCTACAACATTCCGCCAGCCACCTATTTAACGATGTCAGCCTGCTAAATGCCTCATCATTACCCCGGGAGGGGAGGGCACCAGAGACACATTGATACGACACATCTTTCTGGCAAGGTCATAAGTCCTTTCTATGTCCATTTTTGTGACCTCCTGAGTGCTTCATCGTGACATCATTGGCGCCAACTTGAATAACTATGTGACTGTGTCGCGTGTAATGTTCCTTTGTCTGTTTCCCTTCTGCAGCATCAGCATCCTAGGATGGGATGCAGTGTCAGGAACTCTGGCCCCGGGAATACATTTAACATCAGCTGATGTCTGTAACCTGACTTTGCGGGTGATAGAATCCCCTATCAGTGAACTTCGGCATTTTGGCCTGGAGAAAGGAGTGGAAGTCAGCCGTGGTCTCAAAGAACTCACATCAGGCATATCCATAAGTAAAATAATCTCCATGGACGATTCGCTCGCGTGCGCACGTAACATGAAAAGAAAAAGAAACTCTGCTCCCAGCTGCTGCAGGGCTGCTGCTCCCTCCAAAAACTCTGTCATAATTGTGTTTACAAACCAGTCACTATTTGTTTTATTATACATCTGTGTAGTTAATAAGTAAAATAATCTCCATGGACGACTGGCTCGCGCGCGCACATAAAATAAAAACAAGAAAAAACCTCCGCTCCCGCTCCTGTGGGGCTGCTGCTTGCTCCAAAAACTCTGTCATAATTGTGAAATGAAGGACAAAAGAGACATAAGTCCTGCTCATAAGCTGCTACCAGATACAGGACATGTTCACATCTTCAGTCAAACTCCAGACATCTCCACGTCACTACATATTCAGTCCCTGATTGGTCATCACGGCGTGACGAGACGAAAAAGTTCAGATTTTTCAACTTGGGGAGGAGGGCAACGTGACGTGATGCGACACAATATCGCGCCACAAACGCGCCAATTGCTCAAAATCGCTTCACTCGCGTCCATCGTGTCGCGCTGCGTGACTTGACGCCAAACGCGTCCTTACATAGGGATTACATGGCAACCAGTCGCTGCAGTCGCTCGCGTCGCGCCCGGTGTGAACGCACGCCTAACATTAACACGAGTTAAGTAATGAGCTAAAGTTCACAGCAGTTACACTGAAAAAGTAACAGAAGTATTGGACTGGTAAAAACGGTAATAAAAGAAATGGCGGCCGGGGGGGGCTCGACCTAGCTAACGCTAGGGTTAGGGCTAGCGAAAGCTAACCTCTAACGAAAGCTAACCGCTTGCGATTCACAACAGGAGGACTGTAGTTAAATAAGATTAGAGTAGATACACTTAAACACCAAAAGAAGTGTTCAACAGAAATAAAAGAAATGAGTACAACTGTGTAGGGATTGGAAGAGCGTCACAACAGCAAACAATCTGCTGGAAGCAAGTTACCAGATCTGTGAGCCTAGACATATTCAATGACTTGGAAATGTTGCGTGTTCATTTACTAACTTGTCTGAAGAACACTGGATGTAAAAGCGATGGTTTGGCTCACAGGGGGTCGTTTTGACCGTTGGGTTTTTCTGTAATTATTGTATGGCTTTTGCCTTACAATATAAAGCGCCTTGGGGCAACTGTTTGTTGTGATTTGGTGCTATATAAATAAAATTGATTTGATTTGGTTATGTTGTCATCCAGGGTTGCATATACTGGCAGCCTGTCCCGGGTGAATCCCTATGACTGCCGGGATTGGATTCTGCTCCCCCATGATGCTTCATAGGGAAAAGTGAATACAGAAAATGGCTGGATGGATATTTATGCATGCCATTTTGACATTTATATTTTTGTTTTATTTATGTCATGTTGTAGAGACTAGTTTTCACTTTGAGGTTAAAAGGAGCTGTTTTGGAAATTTTAATGCAAAGAAGCCCAAGTATTTTTTTATTTTATTGATTTATTTATTGTAATTTGTCATTACAGAATTCCAGCATGCTAAAACTTAAACCCTTTGACAACCTTGGAGGTGTCTGTGTTGAGGTCAAGCACCCCTGGGTGCAGTAGATAGATGGTTATTTGGGAGAGGTGGAGAAGGACTGATTGTCTAGGGTGGTTCCCATCCAGCACCCAGAGCAGTTCTGTGTTCAGTCAGCGAGCGTCCTGTCTCTAAAACTTGTGTCAAGACTTAAGAAGTCAGTCCTGTTGGTGCTGGTGTGTATCCCCAGGTTGGCCCTGCGACAGACTGGCAACCTGTCCAGGGTGAACACTGCCTCTCGCCCAGTCACTGTTGGGATAGACTCCTGCCCTCATGACCTTAACAGGAATATGTGGGTTCAGAATATGGATGGATGGAAACATTTTTTTCAATTTATTTTCCTTTATGTAGCGCCAAATCACAACAGAGTTGCCTCAAGGCGCTTCACGCAGGTAAGGTCTAACCTTACCAACCCCCAGAGCAACAGTGGTAAGGAAAAACTCCCTCTGAGGAAGAAACCTCAGGCAGACCAGACTCAAAGGGATGACCCTCTGCTTGAGCCATGCTACAAACATAAATTACAGAAATAATTCACAGAACAAATCACGGACGAATATACAAGAATTGCTGTTGGTGCACAGGACAGGAGGGTCGCCAACACAAACACAACTCCCATCTCTGGATGGAGCTGCACCTTAAACAGAGAAAAAAACAGAATCAGGCATCAGAAAGACAAAAAATACTGTATAATTTGCCAACATTATTCAACAGGAAAAACAGAAGAAATACTAAGGTGATTGCTGGCCGCTAGCCCAAAGCTTCACTAAAAGACCCAGAATTTAGGCAAAGTTGGGGCCGCAGCCCGCTCCAGTTACTAATAACATGAATTAAAAGAGTAAAAAGCGTAAAACAAAACTATACCAGTATGCTAGCCATATGAAAGGGAAAATAAGTGCATCTTAAGTCTGGACTTGAAAGTCTCCACAGAATCTGATTGTTTTATTGACGCAGGGAAACCGTTCCTCAGAACAGGGGCACGATAAAACATTTTGCTGAAACGCCTGAAAAAACATCATCTGAGGAGGATCAGATGTCACTTTCAGCAGAATGTTGGTCGTGTTGGAAGCGTGTTAATTCTCAGCCTTTGGGGTATTCTCTCACAGGGGCAGCATGAAACAGAAAACTCATTCTGAGCTGAATGTAGAGACCCATGGGGATGTGTTGGTCTTGCTGGACTTCAGAGGACTATGTTTCTTTTGACAGGTTATTCCACCTAAAGGCTGGAAGCCCAGACGCACATACGATGATGTGGATGAGCTGGTGATTCCTGCTCCCATTCAGCAGGTGGTGACTGGCCAATCTGGTCTCTTTACTCAGTACAATATCCAGAAGAAGCCAATGACTGTCAAGGAGTTCTGCAAGGCATCAACCATGGACAAGTTAGTGTGCATCTGCAACGTACAAAGGTCATGCACATTTAGGGCAATCAAATTTCAAGAATTGATTTGATTCCGATTCATAAGATTCAGAATTGATTATTTTGATCTGATCCGATATTGATTTGGGTTAGTGTTATTAAAACTGAGCTGTTACCTAATTGTCTAGTTATGCAACATATTAATACTAGTATTGACATTTGACAGCAAATTAATGAAATATTGGTAGCTAGTAATGATGGCTATAAGACTGATGGCACGGACCAATCCCCTCCCAGAATGATACAGTAGTATTTTTATTTACAAACATGCTGAAGGGCAGAATTACTGAACAGATCCAGGGCAGCCAAAAGAAGGCACCAGAGGGACCTGGTTCATTGCCCTGACACAAGTACATTTCTGCACATTTCCATGTTTTGGCCTGAGGCCTTGTTTCTTTTGGCTTTAAAGTACGGCTGTAACAAATATATATATATATATATATATATATATATATATATATATATATATATATATATATAAGGATTAAACAACTCGAAGCCGTGCATTACACGGTTTGAATGCAGTTCGCGGAGTAACACCACTCCGCTTCGTGTCGTGGTGTTTCAGACTCCGCGTCGTGCATTCAAACCGTGTAATGCACAGCTTCGAGTTGTTTAATTCGCTTATACCACGGTCCCACACAGTGAGCTAACACACATATTTATTTAAGTTGACAGAACTTGATAAAAATGTGCGAGTATTTGGGAATGTTTTATGTTTTGTCTCAGACGCGCGAGTTTGTGGGCTCGTGCCGCAGCGGGCCGCTCACACCGTCCCTCCTCTCTCTCTGCTGTATCGCGCTGTGACAAACTCTGTCAAACAGATCCAGAAACTACGCTCGCTGTTTTGATGCGGAGCGCTCGGCCGCCCGCAAGGATAGAACCGTTCTCTTCTTCTTTCCCGTCTTCAATCTTGTCAAGTTCGTCCGATGTTAAATCTTTACGCCGTTGCTTTTGCTGTTCTTCTCGTTTGCTCTCCTCTTTCCATTCCTCAAATGTTTTATTTTGGCCAACAATATTAAAATTCACTTGGAAATCCATGTTTTATCGCGTTTCTGTCATTCACTTGTCAAAACACAGCTGATCTGCGCCAACTGTTTGGTCCGTTGCTATGGTGACGACCAGAGCGGAGTGATTATTACAGTGATTTAACTCGCCGAACTACGTGTGCGTATATACAGAAATAATGCACACCAGTTAGACATGGAATTCTCACTGACTGTGGTATAAATATATATAAACTATGGCTTTACTGCATAAAATTTGGCCCTAAAAAATGCAGGCAGTAGTGTTTCAGAGAGTTACAGGTACATTTCTGCACATTTCCATGTTTTGGCCTGAGGCCTTGTTTCTTTTGGCTTTAAAGTACGGCTGTAACAAATATATATATATATATATATATATATAACTATGGCTTTACTGCATAAAATTTGGCCCTAAAAATGCAGGCAATAGTGTTTCAGAGAGTTATAAATTTTGAAAATTCTGGGGGGCAAATGGTCCCCGGTCTCCCCTACAAGTACTCGTGTCTGCAGCGCTGGCTGTGTGGGAACTTTTCCCTCAGCTGTGCAGCAAGTGCTGGTGGAAAAGACTAACTGAAAAGTAAGTCCACACCAGCGAGCCTTTGTGCGTGGCCCCACAGAAATGCCACGTTATGAGGAATGTAAGGAAAAAAAAAACACGACTCTGTGAATTAAATGACGGATTATTCTCTTTTCTTGCCCGCAACAGACAAGAGTCCCAGTCATCATGATTGACATCGTTAAATAGCTGTGACAGAGGTTGATGAATAAATTGTGGACCCACTTCTAAATCAGAACCAGTGGGTCCACAATCAGTGTAGAGAAATGATCATTTTCACACCTTCGGAAACAGCGTAACAGCCCAACTGCAGCGTAAATTTTTTTTTCAGGCATGCTGTTACAACGCTGGCGAGAAGTGCACATTTTATATATATATATATACTCAACAAAAATATAAACGCAACACTTTTGGTTTTGCTCCCATTTTGTATGAGATGAATTTTTCCACATACACAATATCACCATTTCCCTCAAATATTGTTCACAAACCAGTCGAAATCTGTGATATTGAGCACTTCTCCTTTGCTGAGATAATCCATCCCACCTCACAGGTGTGCCATATCAAGATGCTGATTAGACACCATGATTAGTGCACAGGTGTGCCTTAGACTGCCCACAATAAAAGGCCACTCTGAAAGGTGCAGTTTTGTTTTATTGGGGGGGGATACCAGTCAGTATCTGGTGTGACCACCATTTGCCTCATGCAGTGCAACACATCTCCTTCGCATCATCCTTGAAGAGAACACCTCTTCAACGTGCCAAACGCCAGCAAATGTGAGCATTTGCCCACTCAAGTCGGTTACGACAACGAACTGGAGTCAGGTCGAGACCCCGATGAGGACGACGAGCATGCAGATGAGCTTCCCTGAGACGGTTTCTGACAGTTTGTGCAGAAATTCTTTGGTTATGCAAACCGATTGTTCCAGCAGCTGTCCGAGTGGCTGGTCTCAAACGATCTTGGAGGTGAACATGCTGGATGTGGAGGTCCTGGGCTGGTGTGGTTACACGTGGTCTGCGGTTGTGAGGATGGTTGGATGTACTGCCAAATTCTCTGAAACGACTTTGGAGACGGCTTATGGTAGAGAAATAAACATTCAATACACGAGCAACAGCTCTGGTTGACATTCCTGCTGTCAGCATGCCAATTGCACGCTCCCTCAAATCTTGCGACATCTGTGGCATTGTGCTGTGTGATAAAACTGCACCTTTCAGAGTGGCCTTTTATTATGGGCAGTCTAAGGCACACCTGTGCACTAATCATGGTGTCTAATCAGCATCTTGATATGGCACACCTGTGAGGTGGGATGGATTATCTCAGCAAAGGAGAAGTGCTCACTATCACAGATTTCGACTGGTTTGTGAACAATATTTGAGGGAAATGGTGATATTGTGTATGTGGAAAAAGTTTTAGATCTTTGAGTTCATCTCATACAAAATGGGAGCAAAACCAAAAGTGTTGCATTTATATTTTTGTTGAGTGTATATATATCCCCAATTCCAGTGAAGTTGGGACATTGTGTAAAATGTAAATATTCAATTGAATACACCACAAAGACAAGATATTTAATGTTCAAACTGATAAACTTTATTGTTTTTGTGCAAATATTTGCTCATTTTGAAATGGATGCCTGCAACACATTTCAAAAAAGCTGGGACAGTGGCAACAAAAGACTGGGAAAGTTGATGAATGCTCAAAGAACACCTGTTTGGAACATTCCACAGGTGAACAGGTTAATTGGAAACAGGTGAGTGTCATGATTGGGTATAAAAGAAGCATCCCCAAAAGGCCATTTTGAATGGTTGCCTGCAACACGTTTCAGAAAAGCTGGACAGTGGTATGCTTACCACTGTGTTACATCACCTTTCCTTCTAACAACACTCAATAAGCATTTGGGAACTGAGGACACTAATTGTTGAAGCTTTGTAGGTGGAATTCTTTCCCATTCTTGCTTAATGTACCACTTCAGTTATTCAATAGTCACATTTTCAATGGGCAACAGGTCTGGACCGCAGGCAGGCCAGTCTAATACCCGCACTCTTTTACTACGAAGCCACGCTGTTGTTAGTGCAGAATGTGGCTTGGCATTGTCTTGCTGAAATAAGCAGGGACGTAACCTGAAAGACGTTGCTTGGATGGCAGCACGTGTTGCTCTAAATCCTGGATGTACCTTTCAGCATTGATGGTGCCATCACAGATGTGTAAGTTTTGTGGATGCTCCTTTTATACCCAATCATGACACTCACCTGTTTCCAAAAACCTGTTCACCTGTGGAATGTTCCAAACAGGTGTTCTTTGAGCATTCATCAACTTTCCCAGTTTTTTGTTGCCCTGTCCCAGCTTTTTTGAAATGTGTTGCAGGCATCCATTTCAAAATGAGTAAATATTTGCACAAAAACAATAAAGTTTATCAGTTTGAACATTTAGTCCAGGCCCTATTCTATAACCCCATATACATCTCACGTCCAAGAATTTTTGACCAGTGTTTTGAGTAGCAGGGTCTGTCAGCTTTCAAAATCACACAGGTGGACATTCGAATTTAACAGCGAATGGCCGCCGGGGGCATTAACCAAAATGGCCGCCGATCAGATATCAGAATAACAGCTTTTCTATTTTTGATCCTATATTTTAATGTGACACCTATATACTAGGGTTTTTGAACATGCAGAATTCATTTGACCTTATTTTAGTGATAAATTATAGCCAGAAGGAATTATGCATTTTTACATGACATTTGAGAACTTTTTTTTTATTCGTTCAAAGTCTTTACTGTATCTATACTTGAATCATGAAATACACGATAGTGCACATTTTATCATAAAAGAAAATAATAATATTAATGTAGTAGCATTAAATACAGAACAGTAAACATCTTGTCATCAACGAAAATGACAAATTTAATGCAGTAGCTTAACCTCAGGAGGCAACACATACATCTCACTCTCACCCTCTGGTGTATATCCAAACTGTCAAATATGCACTCCTTTTAAAACACTTGACCTCATTGTGGTTAGGCATGGTTATATCTGATCTCTTTTGAGTGGAAGGTCTCAAGGATATCCACTACTTCCTCTGTATACATCTGGTTTTTGAGGCACACGGAGCAACAACTTTCAACATTTTCAACCTACCTCACACATTTTGAGCGCCCTTCTGCCTTCTCTACATGTGATTAAGGTAAATGACAAATATATTACATTTTAACAAGAACATTAAGTGTATTTCACACACTGAATAAGTAATAGTTATTCCAGTACGTTGGTTGTAGCATTTGCAGTGTTGTCCTCCGTCACAGCAACCAATATGGAGAAATGATTTGAAAACATCCAAAAAGATCTTTCAACTCTTGCTGCACAGGTAGGTAAACTGTGGTATATGTACCTCTTCATTGCCACTGGATCATTTGCCTCCAACATCTAGTGTGATTGAAATGCACTTGGGGAGAGCCTTCTACATGGTACAGGAGGCGGGGATACAGGGGATACATCACCCCGTCCTACTGACTTTGGGTGGGCAGTTGACGATGACTTGCTTGTTCCCCAGCAGAACCTCCGTAGCCTACCTTTCTCTGTGGTTGTTACTTGCAATTGCACAGGTAAGTGTACCTCAAGGAGATGCTCCTGCATGGCAGCAGGGGTGAAATGCATCATCTACTGTCACATGAAAGTGTCCACTGTGACCTGTGAGAATGCTTTAGAGTGGAATTACTATGTCATGTTTTATATTTGAGGTGACTTAGTCAAAGTCAATGTCCAAAATCTCTAATTACATGTGTGACAAGATAATGATATAAGAAGTGATATGTTGTGTATTTATATTCCAAGAAAACTTCATTTGTAAAATGTTTGAATGTTCTTTATACTTTTACTGTGTGTTGGATAATGGATATATTTATAACACCAGCTTTTTGTTTTGTTAGTTTGATATTAAGATATGTGAATACAACATTGAATTACATTGATGAACTTGGTGCTAGATGTGACTAAGGTTATGTGTGCTTTCTGTCCAACGTGAACATTATCAGTTTGGTATGTATTGGGTATATATATTAAATCAAATCAATTTTATTTATATAGCGCCAAATCACAACAAACAGTTGCCCCAAGGCGCTTTATATTGTAAGCCAAAGCCATACAATAATTACGGAAAAACTCCAACGGTCAAAACGACCCCATGTGAGCAAGCACTTGGCGACAGTGGGAAGGAAAAACTCCCTTTTAACAGGAAGAAACCTCCAGCAGAACCAGGCTCAGGGAGGGGCAGTCTTCTGCTGGGACTGGTTGGGGCTGAGGGAGAGAACCAGGAAAAAGACATGCTGTGGAGAGAGATCAATCACTAATGATTAAATGCAGAGTGGTGCATACAGAGCAAAAAGAGAAGGAAACACTCAGTGCATCATGGGAACCCCCCAGCAGTCTACGTCTATAGCAACATAACTAAGGGATGGTTCAGGGTCACCTGATCCAGCCCTAACTATAAGCTTTAGCAAAAAGGAAAGTTTTAAGCCTAATCTTAAAAGTAGAGAGGGTGTCTGTCTCCCTGATCCGAATTGGGAGCTGGTTCCAGAGGAGAGGAGCCTGAAAGCTGAACGCTCTGCCTCCCATTCTACCCTTACTGTTGTGTGGGCCGCTGAAGAGGAGGTACTGCTGGCCCACCA